>NW_018405338.1:1316871-1320158 GCF_002113885.1 Mizuhopecten yessoensis | reverse complement strand
GGCGATCGCAATAGGTCACTTGAGACTTTGTCTCAGGTGACCTAAAAACCCAGAAATCCAATTTTTCTATATCAACTGAAATAAAATATCACTTTCACCCTTTTTTCATCTTAATCCTTTCATCTTGTTATGCCAGGGCAAATATCATTTCACAACGACCTTAACTGACATTTCATTTCTGACAAAAAAAACGACCTGAACTGTCATTTCTGACAAAAAAATTAATCTTATCCAATATGATCCATGTCAGTGAAGCTTTTCCTTAGTGGGCATCCCTCTTTTACCGCAACCCTCATTACCAAGCCCTATCCAAATAACAATGTTCCTATAGGGACCGCTCCCAATAACGATGTTCCTATAGGGACCGCTCCCAATAACAATGTTCCTATAGGGACCGCTCCCAATAACGATGTTCCTATAGGGACCGCTCCCAATAACGATGTTCCTATAGGGACCGCTCCCAATAACAATGTTCCTATAGGGACCACTCCCTATAACAATGTTCCTATAGGGACCGCTCCCTATAATAATGTTCCTATAGGGACCGCTCCCAATAACGATGTTCCTATAGGGACCGCTCCCAATAACGATGTTCCTATAGGGACCGCTCCCAATAACAATGTTCCTATAGGGACCACTCCCTATAACAATGTTCCTATAGGGACCGCTCCCTATAATAATGTTCCTATAGGGACCGCTCCCAATAACGATGTTCCTATAGGGACCGCTCCCAATAACGATGTTCCTATAGGGACCGCTCCCAATAACAATGTTCCTATAGGGACCACTCCCTATAACAATGTTCCTATAGGGACCGCTCCCTATAATAATGTTCCTATAGGGACTGCTCCCAATAACAACGTTCCTATAGGGACCGCTCCCAATAACAATGTTCCTATAGGGACCCCTACTAACTCTTACAAGTCTTGTCTGGGACATCAACCTGCAGTTGTTATAGCATAAAATCCAGAGTGTACTGCACATACCACATAATCTACTACAGTGTACCACACCACATAATCTACTACAGCGTACCACACCACATAATCTACTACAGTATACCACACCACATAATCTACTACAGTGTACCACACCACATAATCTACTACATTGTACCACACCACCTTTTCGCACACAAAATTCAAAGCCACATAATCTACTACATAAACCACACCACATAATCTACTACAGTGTACCACACCACATAATCTACTACAGTGTACCACACCACATAATCTACTACAGTGTACCAAACAGGTCACACACTTTTACAAACCGCATTTGTGACAAACATCTCTCAGATATTTTTGTTTGTGCATTCTTTTCGCACACAAAATTCAAAGAAAATGGTCATCATTTAGCTTCTTTTTAGTTCTATACAGATCTAGACAAATTACAATTCTGTTAACGCAACAAATTAATTATATATAAAAGCACTTAGGGAGAAGCTGAATGAACAATATTGCTGGTTGAAAGGCCATGTACCCAAATCTTCATGCATATGTATATCTATAACAATCAAAACTCTGTTTGACCTTGACCCTGTGTATCCCAATAAGGATCTTGGTGCAGTGTCATCCACGGAGCCAGTCTGATGTACAAAAGAGGCTGCGGCATACAGTACTTAACTAAACATCAGTCAGGACTGAAGTAATAGCTCGGTACACCCCAGGACAAGCCGTGATTCAACTATCTACTAAGTTACATGTAATGGAACAAAAACTGTCTGTGTCCCCTTCACTCATACACCCCTGAAGACACATTTGAACTCTTCCAATTCAAAGGTTGGTCTAGTTCATTATGAATTTTCAGGGGTGAATGAGTTAAGCTTCAATCTACATCTATATGTATAAAGACTTTCCATCGATTGTTCAGGTCACAAAAACAGTATACAACATCAAAAACTGGCCTTGTGTATATTTTAGGTATACTACATTCTCTATTGTAGTAATTTTGAAGGCCTGTTGTGTATGTAAGTCTGCTTCTTCTCGCTGAACTTCATAAATGTTGTTGTTGGTTAGCGTTGGACAAGTACATGTACTTATTATCCCCATCTCCCAAGCTTGCTACTACAGTGTTCTGTCTCAGTAAAGCTGGTTATCTTCTATACATTTGAGTAATGCACTAAATGCCTCGAATAACTTCACAGAGCTCTAGGTCAAATCCCTGGTCCACAATGACATTAAGGTAGAGAGTCTCAGCACAATATTGCATCTCCAACAAAAAAGAGTTCCAATCTGTTCAACATTTTGTTAAAAGGTTTTGCGTGCTCATTTACTATGGCAGGAAGTTGTACATGAATTAAGTATTTTTTAATATCAATTTCATTTTTTAGAAACATAATTCCACCAGGGGGATCTGATCTGCAGACCCCTCGATACTAAAGCAGAGAGCTTATCTGCTGTTTAACTTTTATTTCAGCCTGTTTATATAATAACATGATCACTCTGTCCTTCCTAGATATGCTACATCCTGAAAATCAGTCCGTTGTGACAAATAATAATCATTTAAACTTATGCATTATTTATAATTTTAGATTTTCCCTATGGGAATTTGAAGAGGACTTACAGTGAAAAATCTCACACCTCTTAGGTTTAGAGTAGGTCATTTGAACAGACCTAAAGAGCAACCCGTCATATTAAATTTGTCATTGATAAAACTATTTTCGCAATATCATGGAGATGATTTCTAAAAGGCTTGCATATTATAATTGCTGCATACATTACTGTTATTGTTTCTGTACGAATATAGAGAAAATTATATAACTGTAACGTTAACTTCAGCCTCACAGCTAGATCTAGATCATATTTGAAGATAAAAGGATGACTCATACATCTGCGTTTTTTAACTGCTCCCCCCCCCCTTCCCTCCCCTCCTCCAACCTCCAAATCTCCCAACCTACTTCTGCAGAATTTTGCTTTATGTCCTTAAGTTTTCATGTCAATACAATAATTGACTACTGCATACAGCTCCTGCTATCTGTGAAAATCTAAATGCATAACCATCAAATCTCTGTGGCTGGACCCCAGAGCGTCTGCAAACACATACATACGAGGAGAGCAAGACTGTGGTGAAGATAGGCAGAGACAAGCTCCCTATATATACGCTCCAGCTAAAAACAGATCCATTTATTATTTCCGTTTTTGGTCCTCCATTATTCTTATTCATATTTGTATTACATGTTACAGTCTGTTAGAAGATCTAATCCAGGATTATTTCAACTAACAATAAATATCCTGATTGATAGATGCTTGGTGGGGTTTTGTTTGGGGTGGGGGTGGGGTGGG
>NW_018405338.1:1316107-1316831 GCF_002113885.1 Mizuhopecten yessoensis | reverse complement strand
GGTGGGTGGGGGTTCACATTTGAAAAGCCATTTCCTTAAAACAATTACATCTAACAGGTGTTTATAAAACACACATATGCCCCAGCTCCGGCTTTGATGGACATGGAACTTAACACAAAGTCTTACCAAAGTTTCAAAGCAGTTATTGTTTAATGTTTTTTTTCAAATCTGTGACACTCCATGTGGCCCCACCCCTTATCCCCCATGGTTCCCCTTATAATGTATAACATAAAAGACTTCTGTCACTGTACCTCTTGACTGTAATCCTTAAAACTTGGTTTTTGAACACGTCTCTATACGTGTATACAGGTTATATGTTATCACTGGCCATGGTAAATATTTGATAAATGATTCACACAGAGAGGGCCTAACCCAATGTAAATGTACACATTTTTGTATGTACAGTGTACATGTATGTACTTTTTGCACTATGGGTGACCCCACCAATGTACATATACCCTCAATTATCTTACTGCCATGTGTGTACGACCTTTTGAACTTACATATATATATATACAAGAGGCCCAAGGGCCTTAGCGGTCACCTGAGTTATATCATAGGTACTGGTAGCTTTATTTTATTGTTTAGATGTGATGTGGAAATCAGCATGTAAACTAAGTGAAATACAATACTTGTCATGTCATCAATGGATAAGAATTTGAAAATATTGGTAAATGTTCCCTTTGGGGCCCCGCCCTAGCCCCTGGGGATGGGGCAGGAATCC
>NW_018405338.1:1275039-1313695 GCF_002113885.1 Mizuhopecten yessoensis | reverse complement strand
CCCTGGCCCCAGGGGTTGGGGTAGGAATCCCAATTTTACAATTTTGAAGCCTCATCTACCAAGGATGATTCTGACCAAGTTTGAAAAAAATCCATCCACTGGTTCTTGAGAAGAAGTTGAAAATGTAAAAGTTTACGCACGACGCACGACACACGACGGACGACGACGGACGAAAAGCGATTAGAATAGGTCACTTGAGCAAAGCTCAGGTGACCTAATAAATAATACATACATGTATCACAAAAGCCTGTATCATATCTTGAATTTACACTCCAGACTGAGTTTGTACATACATTCCTTTACATCTATAACATACATAACCCTCCACCACTGGGTCATGGTTTGAGACCTACGTGGGGCAGTCGCCAAGTACTGGCCGTAAGGTCGGAGGTTTTTCTCCTGGAACTTCGGCTTTCCACCACCAACAAAACCTGGCAAGTTCTTAAATGACCATATATAGCTGTTATCTAAGTACGTAAAACAAACCAAACATTTCTAACCGACCAGCTTTTATAAAATTACACGAGACATATATAAGAAAAAGGTGATTTGAACAGGCCAAAATGAGGTCTGAACTGGTCACTTTGGTCTGCTGCCTGTTCTCAATGAACACCCTGATTTGGGGTCAACGATCAAATAATACAGGTTCTTGTGTATTATATACAACAAAACCTGTCTAAACTGGTTCCTGTCTTATCTGGATCCCTGTCTATACTGACTTTAGATATATTTGTGTGAAGATTGACAATAACAGGAACGTTTTTATGTACAAACATTGCTGAAAGCCTTTGGAACCATGATCAGAAAATGATAAAATAATACATTAGAATACAAAGCACTTATTATAACTTAACATGGATCCCAAATAACTTAGGTATAAGCACATTTATACATTGTTGGTATTCAAAAGCTGATATGCAATGAAGTTCAACTGTACTGTACACACAGAAAAGTCCCCAGATACATAAACTTGTTCATATAATTTGTTCTCAATTAATTATCTGATTAAATTTTAGGGCACCAGCCGTTATACTTTGATGATTCTGACAGGGCAAGATTTGATGTCGGGGTAGGAATAAGATGTAACTCATCTACCCCTGAAATTTCATAATGAACTATTCCAACTTTTGAATTGGAAGAGTTCAAATATGTCTTCAGGGGTAAATGAGTTAAACCAGATTATTCATAAATATTCACTGTTGACTCAATGGAAATTTAAAACCGCAAGAATAACCATTACAAAACAGAGATGAATTCAGAATTAGACCAAGCAAGAGTTTTCATTATAATTGCCAGGAAAACGTTGTATATAAGATTATGCATAACATTGAAATGAAAGCCCTGGTAACAATTTTAAATCATGACAAGGCAAAACTGGAAAATTTATATTTAGCATCATACTACAGTATAACTACAGTGAAACCTGTCCGTAAAACCATCCAAGGGAGATATTAAAACCTGCTGTCTCAATAGACAGGTTGTCTTAAATGACAGTTGGTCTTATGATACAGGTGGTCATTAAAAAGAGGTGATCTTAAAGACAGACAGTTTTATTGCCAGTTGGTATAGTTCTGTTACAGGTGGTCATTATGGACAGGTACTCCTATGGAGAAGTGATCTTAAAGACATGTGGTCTATATATATAGTTGGTCTTATGTTACAAGTGGTCATTATAGACAGGTGATCTTAAAGACAGGCAGTTTTATAGACAGTTGGTCTTCTGTTTCAGGTGGTCATTAAAGAAAGGTGCTCTTAAATGCAGAGGTGATCTGTTGGTCTGTAAATACAGTTGGTCTTAAGTTACAAGTGGTCATTATAGTGAAGTGCTCTTATAGACAGGTAGTCTGTGTAGATAGTTGGTCATATATTACAAGTGGTCATAATAATGAAGACACTTATACAGCTGGTGATCTGTATAGACAGTAGGTCTGTATAGACAATTGGTCTGTATAGACAATTGGTCTTATGTTACAAGTGGTCATTATAATGAGCATTGATGATCGACAAGTGGTCTGTATAGCCAGGTGCACTCATAGACAGGTGGTCTATATAGACAATTGGTCGTATGTTACAGGTGGTCATTATAAAGAGTTGATCTTATAGACAGGTGGTCTGTATAGACAATTAGTCTTTATACACAGGTTGTCTGTATATATATAAACAAGAATCTAAAAATAATATCGTTTGTTTAGGTTTCTACATTCTTGCCACAGCTAAGGTCATATGACAACGGTGTCTACAGACAACAAAGCCACTCAAGGGCCGCTTTTAAGAGCCTTCTCCCTGAAATGTCTTAACTTGGAGACGTCAACATGACACTCCACCTGGTCTAGTTATTCCAGCAATAATCATGATCACCAAGTGTCTAGGGGACAAAACGCCAAAAAGAATGAGTAGGAAGCTACCAAGTATTGCAGTTTGGGGAAGCACATCAATTTTGATTTCTCCAATGTCCTCTTTAAGCAGAAGTCTGCCGATTCTACAAGTGGATGGAAGGTGTTGGGATGAGGCTTGGAGGGGTTACAGTACTTGCTTCCTTTGATCGTGTAGTGTGATGGAGCATGTCTACTTTTTCTTTACACCGAATTCATCCCGGATATGAGGTGTGGACAAGGTCATTTGATAAACCATCTGGATAAAACATCGACTTATGACCCGAGATTATATTTGATATCATATCAAATGATGACATGTATGCATAGCTGAGGAGTACAATCCATGCCAAAATGTTGACACCAGAAATAGGTTCAAAGAGGCGAACTTTAACACAGACACTTAAAACGTTATGTAGAAAAACCTAAAATTCTCAAAAATTACTAAACATTGTACTGATATGCAAGCATATTTGTGTATACCCAGTAAAATACTTACGTGACATGTTAAGAATCCGAATTCAAGAACAGAAATCTCACATTAAGTATAACTTGTGATTTATGGCTACACAATGTACACTTGTACACATAAACTTCCAAGCTTGTCCACTATACAAACGTTAAGTCCAGTCAAATGAACACAACAGAATACATCCACACACACACACAGATGTCAAACAGCATCCACCGTACGTCTAACACTTTTACATTTCGTAGCATTCGACAGTCGAATATTAATAGTTCAGTGGACCTGTTTCACAGGGAAATGAAATTATCGGTCTGTTACAAAGCAAACTTCTTCAAAAACATCAACACGTTATTCACGTCAACTCATTTGCATAGATAACGAGAATCGCCCACCGAAACTTTGTCAACTTCATTATCAGACAAAGATACCTCTCAAAAAACGTTTTTGAAACAGAAATTGGCAAACCGTTATATGACAAAACTGTCAAACGCGACAGTAGATATGAAATTTGATCAAAAATATCTGCTTCAACTTTGCTTCCACTTTCATATAGCTCTTAGTTTAAACTCATCCGAAGATTGATAAACCTTGAAATATATTTCAGTAGAGTACCAGACGTTGATAAGAGGAAATATTCGTAAAGGTATACATTGTATATATGGCGCTGTAGTCACTATAAACATTGTTATCTTATGCCTGAGCCTGCCTAACAACTCTGTGATTGATAACAGGAATTTGAGGGCTATAACTCATGATCAGATACTCCAGGTTTAATCCTCCGACCAGTCAACAATATGGCATACATTGAACACACAATATTACCATACCGGATGGTTTTGTTTACATTCTGACAAATTGATGTTTAAGCTGCAGGTCTATTTTCTCCTGCAATATACAGGGACAGTGCATCGACACCTGTTACTTGGACATTTCTTCAATAATAATCGCCTGAAGCTGATGAATTGTCAACTACATCAATTAATCATGATGACAATGAATTTGAAATCTGTATATGTAACAATTTTTTTACAAACAGGGATAAATCACTAATAAAGTTACATGTATATTTTTTATAAAACATATCAAATTTTAATATTTTTTCCCGATTTCAATATTTTAATATTTCCACAAAATTTTATAAATACATGCATAGTATGTATTCCAATAATAATATATTAATGACTATATATTCTTAATTATGCGCAAATTGAATTGTGTTAACAACTTTAAAGATCCCTGTCCCACAGCAAGCAAAATCCCACTGTTGTTTTTCGTACTTACAGTAACCTCCCCTTAATCAAATCTTGTTTGAGATATACAACTTTGGCGCAACAGGGTGCGGGTACTACCTCTCACCAGGTAGCTCAGTTGGTGAGAGTTACAGTATAATAATCTGAGCTCCTGTGTCTAGCCACATCGCATTTTTACACTCAGAACACTATTGTTGTTGTGATATTTTTTTTTAATTTACTCCTTGTTATTTTTTTTAATTAAAGTTCCACAAGGTGCAGTTTTCTTTTCAGGTTTGTTTTATTTCAAAGCTATAACAATCCTCGGGGAAAAGTTTGAAATACGTGGTTACAGATTTAGGAAGTGGTACAGAGACCCTAAATGAATACTTGTTATGAAATGACATCTGGACAAATTTTCATCAATGCTGAATGATACATTCTTTTATGATAAAAACTCTAATCTATAAATAGTTTCATAATTTCTATAATAACAGAGCATTAATTCATTCATTAACAAGCCATTCGGATTGATATGTCTGACCTGTGCCCCGCTTTGATCACCATCAAAGAAACTAACTTACACACAAAAACTTTAATGTTAATAATAACAAAGTCAATGGACCATGAAAGGTAGGCCGCATCCAGCATTTGATGCATGGGTTGAGATGTACTACCTAAGATGCATCTATGGTCCAAGTTTGGTTGGTCTAGCACTTATACTTTCAGTGAAACTAAATTTAACACTAAAACTTAATGTTGACGCCACCCAACGCAACGCCCTCGCTGGAAAAAGCAACACCTTAGTTTCGCTTCCGCTACCTCGTCACGGCGAGACAAAAACCACACTTATTACTTTATCACATACCCTAGGCAGAATGTATTTAAAAATCTATATGATTTAATTCATAAGGATTTAAACCTGCAAAAAGTCTTAGTAAAATTAACCTGCGTAATCAGTGACCTGTTGATTCTGAACAAATGGTATGGTTTTGGTGTTGTTTGATTTAGGAAGGTAAAATGAATCATTGCTAAAATTTTAGGAGTAGACCATGACTATCTAATTGTTTATATATATATATATATATAATGTTAAGTGATGTGTGTATGGCTATATGTATAGAAAACCAGATATTTCCCCAACTCCACTCAACCCACGATATATATTAAGGGCGTTGAATGGTTCTAAATCAACATGATTTACCTGTAAAATCTACCTGTATTTGTATACTGAAGTTACCGGAGTGTTGCCTGTATTTGTTCACCTGCGTATTACATGTATTTGTAATAACGGGGCGTTTTACTTTTTGACGACTTACCTTGGCCAGGGGCTGGTGTGTTCATAGGGTACTCAACATTCACCTGTGATACATGTATTTGTAATAACGGGGCGTTTTACTTTTTGAAGACTTACCTTGGCCAGCGGCTGGTGTGTTCATTGGGTACTCAACATTCACCTGTGACACGTGGGCGGGCTGGTCTGAAAAGGGAAAAAAATAAAATTATCTTCGTCCGGATGCTCAAGAAATAACACACATGACAATCTCTACAACCAACATTTTACTACAACGTACCAACACATTATTTGCTATATCTATGCTATCGTTATCGCAGTTCATGCTAGATTTTTCTCATCAAGACCAATTGAGATCTATTTATACCCTCTTATGTACTTGAAAAATATAGAACAAGATTTAAGATTATGATCAGCTTTCTGTTGAACATCAGGAATGTAAAAATTCCAATAGCCTAATAATTATAACCAGGTGGAAAGATGATTGTCACAGGGCTTGTGAACATTTTAAAATTTACTATGGAAAATCTGCCTAATAAATTGGGACAAGAAAAATTTGGCAGCATCTAGGCAGCATCTACGTTCTGTCCTCGAAAATCAAAATTGTTTTACCTCTAATATCAGTCTCTGATCCCATACAACTTGAGCTTAGTGTCTTTCTGAGACTTACAATATGATCTCTTATATCCTCCGGGGATATCGCTATGAACATATTTTTTTGGTAATTTGTAATAACAGAATGATACGTAAGCATTAGTCTGTGCTATCTATATATGGGGATTGAATGCCATTTTTTTCAATGTTCACGATGGTATGAATGCAAAGTTAAAAGATACCTAGCTTATAATTTACTCTGAAGCCAGCACTATATTTGTTCAATATTAACAGTTATTGATGTCTGTTCATGTAAAATGTATCATCAGTGGAAACAATATCACTAGAGTGTTAGTTTACAATGGTCTCAGAATATTATGCAAGGCAATTAGGAAAAGCATCAATGTGACATTGATCAAAAGGTACTCTGGGGTATTACCATCCCACGAGAGCTTGAAGATGGGGCTGCTGAAAATGTTCCATATATAAATATCTACAATGAAAATTTTATATAATCTTAGCTTTTAATTTTTTTTTACAATCTAAAACTGAGCTGGCCATGGTATGAACTCTAAAATAGTAAACCTGGGAAGGCCATAGGCATATAGCCTTCATATCACCAAACTAACACCAATCCTCTGGCAGTATTTATATAGGGATTTGTAGAAGAAATGTAAATATATATATTTATATCAGACGAGGCGTGTGGTATATTGCTTCTGCTTTCTTCATGAAGTATAAGGCCCTGCCATGGCCATTAGACCAGCACCAAGATTAACAAAGATCTCCGTGTGTTTATATGTATTCATAAACCAATAGGATGGTTGAATCCTCTGAACAGGTGATACAGCAGGTTTCTGATGAAGGAAACACCATGTCTGGTTAGCATACTCTATACCAGGAAGTTTTTGTTGCAGTTAAAATTTTGCCTTTTTTGCCCTTTGCAATTAATAACTCATTCACCCTAAAATTTCATAATGAACTATTGCAACATGTCTTCAGGGGTGAATGGGAGAGTTCAAAATGTGTCTTCAGGGGTGAATGGGAGAGTTCAAAATGTGTCTTCAGGGGTGAATGAGTCAAGGGCGAACTTATCATTACAGGAAATATTTAGTAAAGTACAGTTTACCCTATATAGTAATTATATGCATAAATGTGAAGGATGAAATTCGGGGATCCTTAAGCTTGGAAATTTAATATAGAAGAATAACATTTTAAGCATTCCGAGTAAAACCGTTTCTCAATCTCATTAAAATCCAATGTTCATTTACAATTGCTGAGGTGATATGTATATTTTAACATTTGCATTTTAATCCAACTGAAAGGTTTTGTATTCTGGAAATCAATGGTTATCACTTATGCTTAAATTGGTAAAAATCCTATCGAAAGAAATCATAAATGTCTGGGTCAGTGAGAGCTATAACATGTCGAGTTAATGATAATATAACTGCCTCAAGGTTTATGTTAGATCCAAAGGACAGATTTACGTATACAGTAACATAAACACTATAGTGTATACCAGCCAGCTTCTGTGTTAACAGATTAACTCATTCACCCCTGAAATTTCAAAATGAACTATTCCAACCTTTGAATTGGAAGAGTTCAAATGTGTCTTCAGGGGTGAATGAGTTAATGCTTTATCCTCTGGTGTTAGCACTTCAGCCTGACACCAATACATGTATAATCAGGAAGAACGCTGGCATCTAGGAATCCCCAACACCAGTATTGGTACCTAAATCTTCATATATACATTTATTACAAAGCCTTGTTGTCTTAACATGAATTCTTTGTTTTAAGCTTCCTGGTAACATCTAAATTAAGTCATTTGAAGATGTCATCTGAAATTTGTCCAAGCTTTAATTTAGGTAGACTGATTGATTGATTGATTGATTGATTGGTTTTACGTTCGCTTCACTACCGAGTAGTTCTGTTATCCAGCAGCAGATGAAGAAGAGACAGGAAAAAGAATAGATTTAGGGATAAAATATAGACTGGCCACCATCTCTAGAATATTAAATAATTAAGAAAAAAAAATAACTCTAATAATTTTGATCACTTGGATGTCTGATTCTAGTTCTAAACTAGGGAGAGATAAGCTAGTAGTAAAATGCAGTCGAGAAATTCTTCATAAAAACTTAGGGGCTGGTGGCCTGATTGTAGATAGAGTATGGAGTGAAGGAATAGAAAAGGGAGACAGAGGAGAGAAGGAGCCGTCTATCCTATATGTATGAATGTATAAATCTACGTAGCACTTATATACTGTATACAGACATTAAAAAAATATTTTCCTGTTAAACAAACACAATTATATGTCGCTGGTTGTTTTGGGAAATTATTTTGAAATTATGAATGTTGCAGAAATGAATCAACCCATTAAACATAATGCCTGCTCAGTGGTTAACCCTTTCACCCCTAGGTAACTTTAGTGGACTCTACCATGCATTTATGAGGACGAGTTCATTATGGTCTACTGTGGTGAAAGGGTTACGCTCCTGCAGCTTTAAAATCAAGATAATCAAGGGACTGAATACCCTCATGGTAGAGCCAAAAAAAATATATATTTCTTTTGTATGGCTTTTTGCTCTAGTCAAAAGACAAAAAGCAACTCTGGATTCAGGTCAGGAAAAATACCTTCAAATTGGAACTCTCCTTTTCATATATGAATAATGTGTGTTATTACAAATAATTTTAAGTAAATTTCATATATTTTTTGTGGGTGATCTATTAAAGCAAATTAAATAATAAGAATTACACGTAATTAGATGTCTCGCCTTTGTTCCCGCTTTGATCATAAGATTGAATGTGTGAAGCATTGTTAGTTTGACCTGAAGTTCGAAATATAGGGCGCATTCAGCATATGATGCTTGGTTTGAGATACACTCCATCTGAAACAACTACAGTCAAAGTTTATTTAGTCCAACACTTTAACTTTTTGATACAGCAGCATGAAACACACAGCTAAACGCAATAGCTAAACATTGATGAAGCTGCTGTCAAAGTCACTGGACCGCAAAATATAGGGCACATTCATCAGCATATGATGCATGGTTTGAGATGCACTACGTCCAAAACCTGAACATTGATAAAGATGCTGTCAAAGTCACTGGACCGTGAAATGTAGGGCACATTCAGCGACTGATGCATGGATTGAGGTGAAGTATATAAGACGCATGTAGGTAGGTCCAAGTTCGGTTGGTCTAGCACTTATACTTTTTGTTGCATAACATGCTGACAACACATTTGGACTTTTTATTTACTTCGCATTGTGGCAGCGACAGTCTGAAATCTACTGAATGTCCTTTTTAACATATTTCGAGAACACGACAGCAATCTACCTGCACACCGATTATATACTAGAGTTACAACATCAAACACATAGTTTTAAAGCCCACCAAGTGCTGTACCCGGGCCATCACAGGCCTCACCGGCCAGGCCATTCCTGGCCTCTTTCTCTCTCCAGAGGCTCACATTCCCGAACCTGGAATCCCTGTCTACCCTCGACTTCTAATCTAGACTACTTCTTAAATCTTCCCCAAGTACTTTTCACCATCTTATACAACATTAATTAATCATGATTCTGGCACCACACATTGTACATATATAATTAGGCACGTTTGACAATTTAATCTTACTTCTAATCTAACTTTCCCCTAGCTACCAAAACAACAATACTTATATGTATCATATATGGCAATGACAGTTATCCCTGTCTAGTTTGGGGAGTTCACATTCTCATTCCTATCTCTATGTCATCCATGACGGACCTTGTTAGAATATAGGTAGAAACAGTTAACCCTTTCACCACTGTAGACCATAATGGACTCATCCATATCAATGCATGGTAGAGTCTACTGAAGTTATACATAGGGATGAAAGGGTTAAGCAAATTCCCTGGTTGAAAACACTCAATTTAAGGGTCCAAAATCGGGAGTTTCCCTCCTTAATAGGGAGGGTTGGCAAGTATGAATTGTTGCTATATTTATTTCATTTTATTTATTATTCATTGAAGTCCCATGGAATATTGTTTTCTTTTCAGAAATGATTTATCAAGGCTAAAGTCATACCACAAAAAAAATGTTTTCGATGGATAATCACAATTTTAGATAGTTTGACGGGATCCTTAAGTTTTGGTTTTAATCTAACACTGGCTTTTAACATGTGTACATTTATTGAAAAATATGTTAACCTTTTACACAATACATTATATGACCACCAGCATTAAACTTGCATTTCTCTACCATGATATAGATATAATGCTGTAAGCTTTCTGATATGAAATATTTACACCAGCTGTCGTAACCCTCTGACATTTTATCACAGAGAAATATTAACCTGTACACTTCCCGTGACATTTTTATGACAAACTGACCGGCCCACTAACGTTTAGTGTCTGTAATGTCCAGCTCCTGCTATATGTCATTCCTATACACACTGACCCTTATGAACTACTGACCACTAGTGACAACCACTTTAATACAGCTCTGTGGCTGACCTTCAGGCATTCCACTGTGATGTACACAAATCAATGTCACTTACAGATTAATTGACCAGTGTGCTGGTCATTGGTGAATGCAAATGATCTTGTGTTACCACCGATTATTGGCAGTCAATTGACTGTCATCACCATTCATGTCAGCTCTTATTTACAATTACTTATACGGTGTCCACATACTTAAGGGTATATGCTACCTTATGTATTATTCCTAAAATCTGTGTAAGAGGTTTTTCTCTATCAAAGACAATTAGTTAAATTGCCATGCCTTAAAGTGTCAACTTAAAATGTCTATTAAACAATGTTTGGTTTGAAAGTGCCCACCTCCATGGCAACCATACATCTACTGGGTAATGGCATTTATAGTGTTATGATACACGTGTAGTTTACTTGGTTAAGTACACAGTGGCATTTATAATGTGGAATATTTTTATAGGTATCAGTGGAACTGTAATTATTTTTTTTAATTCCAATTAACATGAAATTATATTATCAATCAAGTGAGAGTGAAGTAATTTTTTTCTACCTTATAATTAATAATTATCATCAAATCAAATCTCAATACACATAAGTTTCCACAATTTTCTGTTATTAAGTAGAACACTCCCCACCATGCATTGTATACCAGTTGTTTGATGACAGAAACAATGTGAAAATGTCAAACACATGTCGTGATGAGTTACAAAATGTTTAATAATGCATGAATATGTATAGTGTATGTGACAGTGTGCATGTACAGGGCTATACATTTACATAGGGCTGCAAGCTTAGTCGCCTCATAAAATATCCTTTTTTGTCACCATTCAGTACAGGCCACTGCAGGGAGTTGTTAACAATGTTTTCCTTTGTCTAATGTATATATGATATAATGGTCCTTGAACATTGCCTTAGTTAACTGCTAATTGTGAATTCAGTTCCACACTTATACATGTAAAACTACAATGCAAAATTGTTTCTGTGCATAGAAATTTATACAGCATATTTTCTTGTTTGAAGTTACTCTTTAGCTACAAGGGCAGATCTCGACAAAACCTCCACCAATCTGTTTTAGTTGGAGTTTTTTCCCAGACTTTTAACAACAACTTTGATTTACAATTTACACATTTTCATCGGTGTAACACTTGACCTAGTTTCATATTTTTTTGGGGATCATTGGACATTTGTATGCCAATCTGTTTGAAAATCTGTGATCAGTACATGGGAAAATTTTAACCTTCCTCAAAATAGTTAAAGTGCCAGTAATATTATATATCTTTAATATTCTTACTTTGGGTAACACCAGAAAATATTTTCTTATTAGCAGGGTTATTCCTGTGCACCGGGTCTAACAAATTTTATCAATATTTGAAGCTAGCTCTAAGGTCCACTAGTCATTTTTTTTGGCATCCCGTACCTCCAACCTGAGGATTTTTTTTAGCCCTAGGCATTTTTGAGATCTCCAACCTTCCTTGAATTATGGAAAATTGAGCACATATCGTACACAGTACCTGAAACCACTTTTGTTCCTTTAATCGAATGCTTTTATTAAAGGGCCAATGCAGTGAGCTTTAAAAAATGGTGTTTTGCTAGGAGCAAAATCTACTGAAAAATAGTGATTCTTTTACATTTTTAAATTATAGATTATAATTTTACAAAATTAAAAGTTACATGAAATACAGACCAAAAAACTGTTAAAGCCTTGTCATCTTAACAAAATGCAAATTTGAGAAATATCTGAAAATTACACAAAAATTAGAGCTTCTTGCCCTACTCAAATACTGAATGCCTATAGCTATATATGCATGGATTTAAATTTTGAATTTCCATATTGCAACTTATAACAGATGGATGTCTGATATTTTCCAAATGTCTTTTTTTTTTAGAAATATCTGAAAATTGAAAAAAAAAGTTTCTGGTCATGGCCAATGTTGATCAATGCATTTAAGTTTCAATATTATTGAAGGTAAGTCTACACGACGGTGTTTTATGTTGAGTTAAACTTAAGGTATAAAACAAAAATGCAAGCTTTGAACAAACCTGGCCCAGACATAAATGTTCACGGTTTGACTTGAGTTGCTGTGTCATTGATGATGAACCCTGATAGTATAGAAACTCATCCATGTGAAAATTTTCCACCTGCTTTATAAATTTTACAAATTTTATAATGTGACACCTGATGTAATATGTGCATCAAAATGTCCTTGAACACTTACAATATAGATTTTTATCCAATAGTTTTGTATAGAAAGTCATGAATATTCATGATACACTTCAATATGTGATGGATTAATACACATCATCATATGCATGTTTATATACTCCTTTCATACTTTCTGATTGATTGAAATAGATATTTTCAGTAAACCCTTTCTCTGTTATGATCAGTACAAGTCTATGTTATGCTAATTCAGACTTTAAGGATCTCGGTTCCCCGGAGGGAAAACACTAGATAGTTCCAAAGTAGTTTTTAATACATACAGTAAATTATAACCTCAATTTAAATTTGTTTTGGATATATAATTTATTAGTGGTGTACCGATAACCGGAAACATCGATTAAATCAAGCTTGACATGAGGTCGATTCGATAATCAATTTAGCAAATGAAAGATCGATTTTGAAATTTTGTCATGAAGAAGATCTTTTTTGCAGGTTTGCCTTGAGGAACTGGAATTCTTCAGATAATCTGCCAATAAGACCCATGTTTAAATCATGTGCTGAATGCAGATTCAGATCGGAAGTTGTTTTGGGAGTCCATAAATATATATTTCCATTAAGAAATATTTGAAACTGTATGTCATTTGGAATATAAGGTACCCATTTTAGACTGTGTTTCTATTCTAGCTAGGTTTCAACATAAAAAATATTCATCATTTGATTCAAGTCACCCTGGATACTCCACGGGTTACACACCGTTTTACGCTCACTAGGTGACGGAATAGAAGCTGAAGTGCTACATATAGTGGCCGCATTGATATAAAAATTTGAAAAATAATGTAATTTTCAAATCTACCAACTTATATATTTTTAAGTTAATTTCCCTTCATGATAATTTAATGTTTTAATATAAATATGCCAGATGAAAAATGGTTGTGAGTAAGATCAGAAGGGTAAGATCAGAAGGCAATTAAAAAAGAGATTGTAATTGATAACAAAAGAGATGACCAGGACATCGATACACATGGTGGTAGGAACTCAAAGGGAATGGAGTGTGTGGAAATGTCTGTGTGAAGGGTCGGAGGACAATGGTGTGGGACACAGCTTCTTAATTGGGACGGAACTTCATAACATTGGGCCCACGCACAATCAAGGACCACTTCTATTTATCGTGCTTGTCAAAAATTTGAAGAAGTAACATGACACTGTATTCTTACATGTATAATGAAAACATGTGGGCGGTAGAGGTGTTAGAGACAGAAAAGCTATGGGGCAAAGAAGTAATTCCAACAGTGTGGACAAGTTTAAGCTAGATATACCACTGTAAGTAGTAGTAGTAATAGATGACACAGGAACAGTATTGAAACTTAACTCATTCACCCCTTAAGACACATTTGAACCCCTCCAATTCAAAGGTTGGAATAGTTCATTATGAAATTTCAGGGGTGAATGAGTTAAAGTTTGGTGAGCATAGAATAGATATATACACATACATGTACCGTATGGCAGATGTTGATGACCACTTAGTAACGAAGTACAGCATCCATATATGTATTTAATAACTACGATGAATAATATTCCTGCAAGGAAGTCATATTTCCTGAATGTCATTTGCTTAATTGATAGAAAAGATATCACATTTGTTTACTCCCATCCGTATCAATCAGCTCTCCTCTCCACCTTCAAAGGAAGTCAACAGACATCCTAAAGATGACACATAATGTATCAATATACAAAGTTTCATATTTTCAGCATTGTAACACTGACTCAGATATTTCTGATAAGTTGCATATAACCCTTATATATAACAAACAAACAAAAAGTGTTCTCAATTATAAAACACATATTTTGTTCTGAAAAAAGCAATAGTAATTTGCGAATTCATCATAAACTTATGCGATAGAGAAAGAACATAATCTGAACACACCCATTGTCAGTCTGACCACATGGTCACGTTGTGTTGTGACCCATATCAGTATAGCATATGTGTATTTCAGACATTTGTAACGTGACCCTGTGGTCTGACAGGAGGCAAAGAACAATCTTGTTTGTACATTTATTGTTAAAAGTTTAAAAATCTTTGAAAGAATTTAAAATAAAAAGCCAGCTAGTATGTATTAAATCAATGATGATCACGTTATACAGTCTATACAAAAACTAATATTCAAAATAAAAGTGAATTCTATACAATTATTATGCATTGGCTGGACCCAGTGGATGCGTTAATATTGAAGAGTGGTCTATGTTCTATGATTTTAATTGGATTTTTTCAGTCGAATCCTGATTGAAACCATAAATGGCATTATTTTACAAATTTTGATGAGTGCATCAAAGATATATATATAGTAGGTTCTCAATAACAGTATCTGTGTGAGTCTCACAGGAAAAACATATATACATGTGTAAGTGTCGATGACTCAAAATATTAATCCGAAAAATCACTTATGATGTCGCAACTTACTCGGGCAAACACTTGTACAATAAAAGTACACATGCACTTGTTTCACACTCAGTGGGACTGAAAGTCATACTAACATGATATCATCTGACTAATTTTACAAGTTTCAAATTTATCCATACATATTACGAAACATTAGCAGTACTGCTGAACATCATCATGTTATACATTACTGAATGACGCACTGAAAATGTATAAATTAATAGTTAAAGCCTCCGCATTAAAGCCATTTTGGTCTCTGTGGAGTATAACATATAGATAGATAGACTATAAAGGCCTAGGGACTAGTTCCAAGTTGTTTATGATATATATTCTTAGTTGAAGAGGCTAGCCTACTGTATGCATAATACAACTGTTTTTGTTTACTCTGTTCCCATGTCAGACTGAAGAAAAAAATGCAGGGGACCAGATAATGCAGATTACATATATATATCTGTTAAATGTTATGCAAGGATTATCCTGAATGGGACCATGAGGCCGCCCATTGACCCCTCAAAACTGAAATTGACATCCCCGTGTTTTAATTTTTCTTTTAATTTTACATAGAATAGCACCTCCTAATTTTGATATTCATTTTATTGACTAAAAAAGGCTGAAAATGGCCCACTGCTCTCAACTTATGTCGTCGTCTATATTTGTATGATTCGGTGTTGTGATGAAAATTAAAGGTAGAATAATTGAGACATGTATGTCAGTCCTAACGTTAACGTACAGCTACAAGTGCTGTTATATAGGGTAGCGTTGGGCCTACGACACGGTCGAATACACACCGAAAACAATAATGCTGTTTTCTGGTTTACATAGACTTGACCGAATATTAACGCCTCAGAAACTTACCCTGTGCACCAGTGTGCATTTCAAATCCTATAGGTTCCATGGCGCCTTGACAGGGGGTCTTAATCCAAAGTCACACCCAAAACACACACACCGATATATAGTACAGCGCGTTAGCGTGCTGGAGAGGGTCACTGATTTCAGGCTCCGCAACAGGCCAGCGCCGACACTCGTTCTGTAAGTGAGGACTGCACGCTTGCTAACACGTTTATGAATAGAAGCATTAATCACATCTCCGTGGCCTTTGCTATGATACTGATAGCATATAAAACCATCTTAACTAAACAAACAATAAATCCTTATCAAAACAGGTTTCTTCGTTCCACACCTTGCCCGAGTGAAAACGACGTACGGCGGTACTAGGTGGCGCCTTTCCTGGTTTTTCTTTCATTCCGGAAGTACTCGAAATCTTTCGTTACCTGAAGATGATAACGTGTCTATTTATAGAGCTGGTCAGATTTTTACGTGAAAATGAAAGTAGGCCTATTAGAGTACCGAAATTCAGAACAAATTTGTTTTGAGTTGAGACATTGATAATAAATGGTTGTTGTTCCACTATCACTACTGTATTTTATTACATCCCATAATCCAATAGTAGTCGAAGACTAATGGTATGACGTCGACAACGGTGAGTTAAAGTCGTTTCGGTAACAATTTTTTGAAAGTCGTTTTGGGATTATTTTTTCGGGTTGTTTCGGGACATGTCAAAAGTCGTTTCGGGATTTTTCTCTCTTTTTTTATTCTGTAGATACCAGGGGCGGATCCAGGATTTCCTAAAAGGCGGGGCCAAGATTTTTTCTCTCAATAGTCAACGGTGTGCCCCGAGCGCGTACCGCGAGGAGGGGGAGAGTACGGGAGGGGGTCTTTCCCCGAAACAAATTTGTGTTTTCCAGAACGTCTCGGAAGCGATTACCCGTGTTCTGAGGATTGTTTTTATGTTTAATCAACAAGAAGAAAAAAACATATTTTAAGTATGGCCCAAAGACTTTTTTTGTGTACTGGAAAGAAAATTAAAGTTACGGTTCAAATTCTCTATCAACAGCGTGTTTTAGAAGTCAGATGGTATTATTATAGGGGCAACCTGGTGATGACAAATATATGAATCCACAGGGGGCTTGTTCATTATTACCTAATTTGGCGTCCCGCCCGCAAAGGGGATACGAGAGGTCCACCGTCAAAAAATATATGTAGGGACACACAATATCTAGTCTTCAGACATTGTACCTACAGTACTTCATGTAATAGTTTGTCGTACAAAAGAACAAATAACATCATAACATCGTTGCTGTTCAATTAATGAGTTACTCATGGCATCACTAAGTTGCTAAACAAACGGATAAGTTCAAATCAGTGCGACACCCAAGGCCACTAGCTATATAGTCTCGCGTTTTATAATTGTTGACTAATTCACTAGTGTAGACAATGATATATCTGAAATGTCCACGCTGATTAACTCATGTAAGGGCGTGCATATTACCAACAGTGGTACATTTGCTAAGCTATCTGGTTAAAATGGTACAACTTAGGAGGCACATACGCGTCACCTTTAAATTTAATTCAAAATTATCATACTTGTAAGTACAGCATATCATCTGGTACGTACAACTTGTTACTACGTACACAATAGTATGCTGTGTGAAGATACTTTTTTGTACGTACACGATGGTAAGCTATCTGTACCACAATGAGATATTATGTTGTACATACAAGATAGTTAAACAGTTCCAACAATATATATGCATGTACCCGGGCCCCCCGGGGCTATCAGACAACTGTAAGTTGATAATCGGTCTTTGAATCAATCGGTCTCAAGCTTGAATCAACGGTCAATTCAATTGTTCGAAAGAGGGTTGACGAATTTCATTCGTCTTGGATGACACCGGGCATGGTCATCAATAATGGATTCGTACATAATATCGTCAGCGCGAAAAAAAAACTTTATCGTTCTTGTATAATGATATGATTAATATCGCCCGGGAGGTTACAATAAAAAGTATTAATTTTCAGATCATCTATAACGAGCGGTCAATAATATAATTATGCAACTTATGCTAGTATATTTCCGCCGGGCGTTGCAAGTTGCAACTTGGGGTTTTGCGGAGGTGGTAAAATAAAAAACACACTTTAGGGTCAAGATACAAAGTAGACGAGCGTAGCGATGCCAACAAACATTGTTTTAATAAAGAAAATATAGTAAAAATATCAGATAACGGAAACCCACAATGTGTGGGGCGTAGCCCCAGATTTTTTTACACAAGCTCCGTGTATAATTTGATNAACTCATACATTTACCATAAAAATACACAACATAATAACATCGTTCAAAATATATTGCTGGATTTGATGAATTGATTCTCATGCAAGTCTAAAACATATTCTATGTATTTCACGTTTTTACTTTCATGAAATTTAATTTCAATATAGCGAAAAAAAAAAGCTGAAAACATATTGTTAGAATCAATGTTAACTCATTCGTCTCTTAGTGTCAATAATGGAGAATAAGGTGAATTGAAAACATACAAGATACTTTATTTAACGTCGTATACAGGTAAACAAGGAACATTAGCTCTTGAGAGCTATTATTGCGACAAACATATGTAAAAATAACAATAACATATTATATTACAAGTTTGTAATATAATATAAACAAAACATTTGTCACTCTAATTCCCAATATCAAACAAGGAATCAACCTATCAATAACGAAAGAAATTGAATGTCAAATTTCATAAGTTAATTGCTCTTGATCTGTATTTAATAATGAGATTAGTTTCACCAGGTAACAACACACCGTCAATCGGGTAAATGTTGGTAGGTATCCCCCTTCAAGCGCTAGCAATCTGGTAACACTAATGATCCCAAGCACGGGTAAGTCGTGACACAGGTCATAATCATACAGGACTTTATATAAAACGGGAGCGAAATGTAATTTATAAGTGAACATTTTATTTGTCCCGAAACGACTTGATTAAGTCCCGAAACATCTTGTGTCATGTCCCGAAACAACTTCGGGACTCCAGAAACGACTTCAGGACTCTAGAAACGACTAGTTACCGAAACGTTTAGCATTCCTGTGAACTAAATGCCCAAAACCTGCATATCTTTTCTTCGGAACGATAAAGCCATTGTCATGCACCTTAAGACCAAATATCTCGGCCCCTGGTCTTCTTCAATGGTGACAGTCAACGATGGATTCAAGTAGCGATAATCTTTAAGAATGTCAGGGGCCAAATTATTTGGTCTCGGAGCGCTTGACAATGGCTTTTCAGGGGCCGAAATATTGGGAATCAGAATGACAAATGTTTTGTTTATCATTTCTTTGTTGAAAAAAGTTGACTTTTGACTTAAATGCAATACACCGGAAAGAGAATCGCACTTCTATCTACTAGTTCTTTATTGATCCCATGTGACCTTGAAAGTAAGTTAAGGTCATTTATATGAGAAAACTGTATAGCACCCCGCAAAAAGGAACTTGAGAGAAAAAAATCCTACACGTTTTTCTATTACCCAAACTGGGTCTTAAGGAACTTAAGGAGAAAGGTTCTTAAACATTTGATTACATCCAAAATGGCCTGGGTTATATAAAAAGAAACTTATGAGAAAGATTCCTACAGGAGTTTTACCCAAAGTGGCACTTGATTGGTCTTAAAGGAACTTATGAGAAAGATTCTTAAACCTCTTTCTCCAAAGTGGTCCCTTAAGGAAAGTCGGAGACATATAAAGCCATTCACGTATACGTATCTGAAGCGTTTAAGAAAAAAATCCTACATGTTTTTCACCCAAAGTGGCCCCTCGGTCTTAAGAAACTTAGGAGAAAGATTCCTAAACTTTTTTTTTACCCAAGTGGCCCTTGGTTTTGAGGAACTCGGAGACATATAACCCCATATACGTAAACGTCTCTGAAGAACTTAAGAAAAGAATTCCTACATGTTTTTTTTACCCAAGGTGGTCTCTGGGTTTTAAGGAACTTAAGAAAAAGACTTCTAAACGTTTTTACCTAAAGTGGCCCCTCGGTCTTAGGAACTGAGAAAGATTCCTAAAAGTTTTTACCCAAAGTGGCCTCTCGGTCTTAAGGAACTTAAGATAAAGATTCCTAAACGTTTTTACCCAAAGTGACCTCTCGGTCTTAAGGAACTTAAGAAGAAGATTTCTACACGTTTATACCCAAAGCGGACCCTTGGTCTTTAGGAACTGAAGAGATAGATTCCTTAACGTTTATTCCCAAAGTGGTCCCACGGTCTTAAGAAAAGGATTTCTACACGTTTATACCCAAAGCGGACCCTTGGTCTTTAGGAACTGAAGAGATACATTCCTTAACGTTTATACCCAAAGGGGTCCCACGGTCTAACGTTTTTACCCAAAGTGGCCTCGCGGTCTTAAGGAACTTAAGAGAAAGATATTAAACGTGTTTATCAATAGTGGCCCCTGGGTCTTAAGGAACTTAGTAAGAGAAAGATTCCTTAAAGTTTATACCCAAAGTGGCCCCTTGGTCTTAAGGAACTTAAGAGAAAGATTCCTAAACGTTTTTACCCAAAGCGACCTCTCGGTCTTAAGGAACTTAAGAAAAAGATTTCTACACGTTTATGCCCAAAGTGGCCCCTGGGTCTTAAGGACTTAGTAAGAGAAAGATTCCTTAAAGTTTATACCCAAAGTGGCCCCACGGTCTTAAGGAACTTAGTAAGAGAAAGATTCCTTAACGTTTATACCCAAAGTGGCCCCACGGTCTTAAGGAACTTAGTAAGAGAAAGATTCCTTAAAGTTTATACCCAAAGTGGCCCCTGGGTCTTTAGGACTTAGTAAGAGAAAGATTCCTTAACATTTTCACCCACAGTGGCCCATGGATCTTAAGGAATCTAAGAGAAAGATTCCTTAACGTGTATACCCAAAGTGATCCAACGGTCTTAAGGAACTTAAGAAAAAGATTTCTACACGTTTATACCCAAAGTGGCCCCTGGGTCTTTAGAAACTCAAGAGATTGATTCCATAACGTTTATACCCAAAGTGGACCCTTGGTCTTTAGGAACTGAAGAGATAGATTCCTTAACGTTTATACCCAAAGTGGTCCCACGGTCTAACGTTTTTACCCAAAGTGGCCCCTGGGTCTTTAGGAACTGAAGAGATAGATTCCTTAACGTTTATACCCAAAGTGGTCCCACGGTCATTAGGAACTTAAGAAAAAGATTTCTGCACGTTTATACCCAAAGTGGCCCGGTCTTTAGGAACTAATAAAGGGAAAGATTCCTAAACGTTTTTACCCATTATAGCCGATGTAAACCTAAATACGATATATATGGGGTAAAACATCGCATTCTTAGTCTACCTAACACACCTCAGTGTAATATGACTCTAGACCTTATGGTTCCTTAAGTTTTAACCTATTTGATCCCTGTGACCTTGAAAGTAGGTAAGGGTCATTGAAATGGGTGGAAACTTGTAGAATTCCATCACTGGTGCCTACTGGCCAAATATTAGGACGCAAGGTCATTCAGACATCAAGAAGTCGCGCAAAGAAATAATTGACGGACAGATGACGACGGTGCCAGGTTAGCGAAATTTAGAATTTTGCGAGAAACAGGTTCGTGGCAATGTTAACATTCCAGAAAAAGTTGTGTAGTGTTTTTTCCATTTTGAAAATGTGTCCGATAAGGTCAAGTGAACTGGTTTACCATACAAGATGAAAGCAAATGGGATGAATGGCAGAGTATTTAAAACTGTAATTGCAAATATGTATCGAGGTATTGAAACAATAGAGAGTATGAGTAGTGAAAAAACGCCTAGATTCTTTTAGTTTTGTGTTAATATGGTAATTGTTTGGTAATGTGTAATATGAAGTATTAGAAAACACTTAATTACACGAGGTAAAACGTTAGCAACTAGGCTATATACCCAAATTCTAAATAGTTTTAGTTTCATTAACAAATAACGTTCAGGTTTCATATTTTAAAAGAAACAATATAAATTGCTTATTGGTGATCCATTTTATAGACAGAGCTGTTTAAATCACGTCAATTGGTAGTGCAAACTGGTCTGTTTTCTGAATTGGATAACAATACAAATGTAGTTTCCTAGAAAAACAGCGGCTTCGCGTATTCATTACTCTAAACAAGATAGCGTCATCTAACTTGAGTTACTTCCCTTAGAACGTAACCATACAAGATCTAACTCGATAAACTAGATTTTTGCGTCATTGTGGTGAATATTGATATAAACCTCTTTAATACATAATCATGTCTCAATAAATTGAATGTTGATATAAACCTCTTTTACATATATGTATACGAAACATCATGTCTCAAGATTTAAACCGATTTTCCAATCCCTCTGAAATTACATGCCTTGCCCAATTATTGAATATATATATATTTTATATAGTCGGTGGTTAATCTTATTTTTTCAATATTTACTTCCTTCACATGGACATTTAATCCTTTTTTATTATATATTGTGATATTGTTTAAACTAAATTACATACTATGTATCTCAATTTTACATGTGCCTGTGCACTGGATCCATCCACTCTATCTTTTCTTCATTGCATGGAATTTTTAAGAAGCACATCCGCCAATTTTTATGATATGTTGGTGAAATATTACCTTGAATCGATAAGGGCCCATTAGTTGTTACATTTGGTACAATGATGATGTGAATTACACCATCATCGTGATGTTTTTTTTTATCAGAGATGATTTAACTCATTCACCCCTGAAGACACATTTGAACTCTCCCAATTCAAATGGTTGGAATAGTTCATTATGAAACTTTAGGGGGGAATGAGTTAAAACAGTACAAAATATATTTTTACTCTGAACACATCAGATTTGGTCCAAATATACCAACCCACTCCGCAAAAATAACAACAGAAACAGTTTTAATAAATTTTGATTTTTTTTTTATCTTTGCATTTTACAGAGTTTGAATACAAAAAACATCCATGACATAAAAAAAAATGGGGTAGATACATCACAGATCAGAAGCACTGGACAAACAAATTGGATGAAAATAGGTACCAAGGCATGTGGTTAGCTACGACTACCTTGTAGACATGTACGAAAATATTTGTATAATATTTGATAATAAATAAATTGGAGATTGGCCCGTACAGACCAATTTTTTGAAGAATGTAATTGTTGACTGACCGACAATCGGGGCGATTACATTAGAAAAGTTCATGGAGTTCATCAGTTACGAATAAAACTGATAACGTGAACAGTTTATGGACAAAATTACATATTTGAAATATGCTGTAAAACTCCAATTGTTCTGAACACTTCGTTATGTGACTGTCTTTCTTGTTCAATACTGAAGACCACTTCTATTGACAAACTGACCATTTGTAACTTCTACGAAAGAAATTCATTTCACATGTACGGTAACTGGATGTGTGTGTCTTTGATTACAAGCATGACAACTAAATTTGGGTTGAAGCTCTAAAACAATATGTGAAGAAAATCATATATGCGTCAAAACAGAAATAATATACGGTATTCACCAGAATTTAAATTTGCAAATGACACAAGTACAGTGATATGCTTCTTGTTAAACAATTTGAATGAATTTTATTCTAGATTCTATATCTTGAATAGTTTTCGAGAAATAATCTTGAAATTATTATTAAACCTTAATGCTATTGAAACATAAGTAGGACTTTAATTTTACATGAAAAGATATTGAGTTTGATAAGCACATTCATGTATCCAATATTTGCATGTTATCCTTGCCTCAATCTAAGTTGAATTTGATCGTTACATCTTGATACAAATAAGAGTTATAGATTCACAGAGAAGTTAGTCACTTCTTTCGAGCGTAATCTCGGCATCTCACTCCTCAGAACAGTCTCTCATACTTTCACAAGGCTTCTTACATTTCCGCAAATCACACACATGAAATTGAAATAGATAATACTATGGAACTTCGACTCAATGGCAGCGGTCCTGTTGCCGTGGCCGGGGTGCTGCCTTTACGATATCGTCCACACGCAGGATCATTTCAGCTGCCTCGGATGCACTCATTACTACCTGGCGCTTCACTTGGAATGACTCGGTGATCCCCATCTTCTCCATATCGGCCACCTCTCCCAGTTCCATATCTAAACACACGAAATATTATTTACTGATTGTAGATTCTCTGAGTTTTGTTTCCTCACAATAGTTTTAAAGACAATATGAAGAAAATTGTGTCTACCTAGATTAAGGCTATGAAGTATCTTCGAACTGAAACGTCAAAACCTGGATAGCAAGACACAATACTCTGCAGTCACATTACTGTATACAAATGTACCAGGAAATTTTCGCTAGGTCAAACTTTTGCCCGTAGCTCATGAAATAAATTTACACCCAGCGTTATTTCCCCCCCTTCACATTTAATGACTATGTTCATTATATGAGTATATGCTTTTACTTATATTTGCTGTAATGAAAAGTTCGCCTTCATTACAGAGGGCAAATATGGCAAAAATTAAACTGCAACGAACATTTCCCAGTATGCTGTATTCTTATAGCCACACACAAATCAATTAAATCCACAAGTTAACTAGTCTAGAGTTTTCCCCTTATTGGTATTCTATTATTCTCCATTTCATCCACACAAATTCTGTAATAGATATAACAAGGGAACATCAGAAATATTTTTTTGATCCACAAAAATTCAAGTCTGGAAAATACTGATGTTGCAATACAACATTTTAGAAGATTTTTTTTGGATTCATTTATTCAAATAATAATGCACCTTTCCAAGTATCAATATCAGTAGCAACAGAATTTTAATTCAGAGAAGCCTGTCCATGCACATTAAGTGTCTGTTTCTCTTTGAATTAGTTAAATACACATTAGACCTAACAGCACTGGAATTTATCAGATCATACCTGGATGGTATAAAAGAGAATGTGCCACGTTTTACAAAACCCATCAGAAAACATAGCACTAGTTACATCCTAAGCTTCTGTTTTATATCAGTTGTATATATATCATGTACATAATACAGTATAATGTACATAATACATTATAATGTACATAATACGGTATAATGTACATAATACAGCATAATGTACATAATACAGTATAATGTACATAATACGGTATAATGTACATAATACAGTATGATGTACATAATACGATATAATGTACATAATACGGTATACTGTACATAATACGGTATAATGTACATAATACAGTATAATGTACATAATACAGTATAATGTACATAATACGGTATAATGTACATAATACAGTATAATGTACATGCAGACATTACATATAGACTCATATGTGAAAAGTTAAGAAGTGATAGCCCTTTAAACGATAAGACCTTAATGCAAAACTAATGGAAGAAATAAGGCCTAGATCTTAAATGCCTAGGTCCAAAGCAATAGCTACCCTTCATGTAGCAGTAAATTTGTATTTCATATAGCAGTCAAAATGCTTCCTAAAACTTACTAATGCCCATGGTGTTCTTTCCTTCGGAGTGTAGAGCCCGGAGCTCTGACACAAGTTGAGCACTGTCAAATCCTCCGTTGTCTGCTATGGTGGTTGGTAACTGTTCAAAAACAAAAAAATAATTCTGTGACTGCAGATAATGAAAGAGCTTAAAATGACCATGCTGAAATGTAACTAATAATTGAAAACTATGTCAAAATCTTCATAAATATATTGGTTAAAATATTTCCGCCACAATGATGTCAAAATGAAACAAAATGAAATTATTATCAATTCTGAAGTAAATAGGCGTTTTCTGTAGTGAAATAATGAATATGATGTACTTTGATGTTGAATTTGTTTTCGTGAAGGCAATTGAGGAGTTAGTGACAAAACATCTTCCGCTGGATAGAACTTAGATAAATTCAATCAATACCAAACTGTGAGTAATGTTCTGAAATGTTCTGTGACTCTTGACTTACATTCCTAAGTGCCTTTGAATAGGCTTCCATAGCTACAGCTTCCTTGCCGGGGGTCTTGGTAGCTAGACTGGAAACGGCATCAGCCATCAACATCTCAGAGCTTCCTACAATGTCAGAAACAGCCTTATAATCATAATAATAATAATCATTTGAGGTTATTGTATACCGATTTATCACAACCTAGTTCGTAGGTTGTCTCAAAGCGGCTCACAAATTATTATCCGTGGTTTTAGGGCCTTTGCAACCAGCCAATATTATTCTCAACTCCCTGGGGAGCATACAGCCGGTGTTTCCATTTCGGCGCTTACAGCTAGCATTCAACAATTCTATCACTGCCCAACCACATACTCATTTACAGCCGAGTAGACTGGAACAAGCGGAGTAGAGTATCTTGCTCAAAGATACAACACAGTGCCGTGACGTGACTCAAACCTGCAACCCTTTGGTCATGAGTCCGGCGTCCTACCATTAGACTACCATACCTTAAATGATGTTCGATACTGTATCCCTGCCCACACATAAAACATAACAAATATGCCTGTCAGTATTTCTAACCCACAATGCTGGTTCTAACTTTGACCTCAGATGGTGATCTACACTATGAAGCGTAATATTTTAATTACCCATTTTATATGTATAAAGCATTATCATTTTGAATCGTAGAATGTGCATACTGTTATTTGTATAATTAGAACATTTCATTCCTGTGTAGACTTCATTCTGAAATTGCCCTCATTCAAGTACAAGAATTTATCAGAAGTGGAAATTTGTGTTCTACAATAACTATGCTTTTGCATAGTCACATTGAAAACCTAGCTATTATAATAATTTGTTGATTGTTTTATTTTCGTAGAGAAACATACTTTCCCTAGAATGGAAAGATCTGGTGGGTGTAAGTTTAGGATCTAGGTTCCAAGTGAAACACCAGTTAGTGGAAGTAGCCGAAGATCTGAATCATTATGAAAATATTACCAATATAAATGTCCTCCATACCTCCATACCCTACTCATTAAAATATTATTGTGCACCATATAAAAGTAAATAAGAGTAACTACAACACTGAAAGTTCAGCATGGTAACTTCCATGTGCCTGACAACCCCCCCCCCCGTCTATTTTTAGTAATGGTGACAATGACCTTGAACTTGAAAAAACATTAAAACCAAAAAAATGCAAATCTATATTTTACAATGTATGGTCATGTCAATTTTTCCAGAAAGATAAGTCTTTCGGTTTCCGAGATGATCTCCAGAAATTAAAGTGTTTTTTGACCTGAATTTTACAACAACCTGTTCCTTTATGATTTGGAAAAATATAGCATTATTGTTATTGAAATTTGGAGTATATTCCTCATGTTTGGTCATTTTGGGGAAATAAGGCACTTTTTAGCAAGGGGAAACAGCCTGTATTTGGCTGTAAATCTGAGCAAAAACAAATCACTGTACCTCCGCCGAACACAGTCTTTGTTTCCTTGACTGTCTGTGTGAGGACACAAAGGGCGTCATGAATGGACCGCTCAGCTTCGTCCAAGATCTGTTTGGTGGCCCCTCTTAACACGATGGTACAAGCTTCTCCCAAAGCCACACCTGCCAACGAACAACAAATTAAATGTTTACTGGAGTATATGAGGAGAGTTATCCACCCTGATCACAGAATTCCTCGCAATGTATTCCACTTAGGAATTTATCTGTTTATCCTGACAAAAATTGTAAAATCCTATTAGTGTTTACCTGAGAATTTGATGAGTTTATCTTCCCCAATCATGACCTCGCTCATCAGGTCACAATGGCCCATCTTGACCAGCTCGGGACAGTCAAATGTGGACACAATCTCGCCACCTGTCGTAGAAATAAAGCCACACTTGAATTCGTAGATGGGAATACCTGATGGCGTCAAGTACATGCTGTTCTTGTTAAACATGTCAATTAAAATGTAACGGATCTAGATACCAAGTGAAAGTACAGTTAATCCAAAAACTTTCACTTTCACCCCCTCTAAGTGGACAAAGCTGTGATTAATCTTAAGATACAAATTTCGATGTAAAATGAATTCACAAATTTAACACTTCCGACAAATATGTTTGAAGTAATACAACACAGACCTACCAATCCTAAAATCACAAATGTAGTGTTGCGTAAAATTTGAAATTTCTACACCAGACAATCATTCTGAATGCATAATGCTTAAGATCTCAACCCACTGTGGAAGACTGTTAAGTATGACAAGTTGAACATTTCCCCCCCTATTGACTTCCCACATCTCATGATCAATTCCAAAGGGGTGACGATTATATTAATCTCATTTTAAATTCGGCTGAAAACTGTAGGAGTTGTGCAGACAAGATTGTGTTGGCCGACTTTTGTAAAAAGAGGAAAAACTCCCAATAACCAGAGATGGTGTCAAAGCCACCAATTGCTCGTCTGTTTAAAATGTTATTCTATTTTAAACAAAATGTAAAGTTCAAAAACTGGTTAAAAGTCTAAAAAAATGATTTTTTTTTTTTAAATTTTAACTTCACTTCATCAATATTTTACCCCACAGGAACCTCTAAGCAAAATGCCAGCATCCTAGTACACATATTTAATGAATGACAAGCTTCTGAATAACTTGCAGTTAAAACTTTAACGTTGATTAGCTTAAAAATAGTAAAGTACAATGGCTGAATCAAAACTATTAATAGCAAGTGAATAACTTTGGACTGTGTTTAATTACATCAGTGAAGTTTCATGAAATTTGGCTGAAAAATGTAGGAATTGTTGTCGAGACAAGACAGTGTCTACAGACCAATGGATGGACAGACAGCACGATTCCAGTGCCGCCGCCCCCCCGCCCCCCCTTCTAACTTTGCTTCAGGGATGAGGTAAGGCAGCAATGTTTTATGGTTTTTTTTTTAAATTAACTTCCACTAAAAAAGGTTCATGTGAAATTCCTGGTAGCATATTTTTCCTATTCATGTGTTCAAGTGTTCCTACCTGTCACCAGACCCAATCTTTCAATGCCATCAAAGTCGGCGTGCTCAATAGCCATCACGCCAGCATCAGCAAACAGCTGTTCTGGGTAGTTGTAGATGAGTTGTCTGAAATGAACAAAAGTACATTCATTTTAACACCCTCTGTTGGTGATTCTGGTACCAATACTTCATGTTAACAAAGTACTCNTCTCATTTCATAGTTTATTTTAGGCCTTTAAACCAAAAATCTTTACCTTCTAACTTTTTCCAGGTTCATATAACAGTCTACAGATGAAAGGACACATTGATCTGAGTTCCTCCCAAATTTTCATTACTGTTAATCAGGGGCTACAACTACAATTCCTTTATGACACTTATGGCATTAAAGGTACCATGGCATCAGACAGGTTTCATTTTTACTTGGAGTATTCTTTTACATTTTATAGAAGATGAAGCAGCCAAAAGGAATTTTCTGGCTTAAATCAATTTCAACTGTCAAGTTTGGCATCCTAAAAATAGGCCACCCATTTTGATGTTGCGCATTTATAATATCTGTATGACAACATTGCTAAAGTGTAAAGCTTTGTAACATAAAAGCGACAAGTTTGACCTTTGCAGTTTGTAAGTGTTATTTATTTCTATATTCAAACTTTCAAATTTCGAACAATTACGAATCTGTAAAATGCATGTTTTTATGGGAGTATTTCTTTTAAAAATGATTTAAACAAATATTTAGTAAAAGTGACACTGGTAATCACACAGTTTAACTTGTTACCTTAATACGTTTTACTCACCTGTTGATGAAAACGTTACAACCGTGCTTGAGGATTTTGTTGACCTTGTCCCTCATCTTCTCTCGCTCGGCAACCTCGAGTTCAGCGACCTTGGACACTGCATCTACTTTCACTTTTGTACCAAACACCTAGGTCAACCAAGATTGTCACATAATGAAAAGTACATTTTTCATAGGGAAATAAATTCCATTTTTTATGAAGTGAACTTTACTAACAACTATGACACAATGATGAAATTCAGCATCAGGAAGTTACATAGAAGCTGTCTGATCACAGAAACATATCATTTTCAAAGTTAATGTTTGAATTCTTTACATAAAGTTCTGTCCAGAAACGTTTTGAAAGTATCCTGGCACAATTTCTTTGAAGCATACCTTAGACATGAAATCAGAGCAGAGAGGGGGGAATTCAATTTGACAATGTATATAAGAGAAACAGTTGTTGATGGATGTTGGAGATGAGAATAACTTACCTTGATTTTATCTGTGTCCATGGGTGTGTTGGCAATAAGAATCTTACAATTTTCTATCCTCTTTGGCTGGTTTACTCCAATTTTCTTATCTAGCAGGAAACCTGTAAAAAACAAAGTTTTGTCAGCAAAACAATAACGCTGAAAAACGATGCATAAAATGATTTTTGATGATTACATGTTTCTTTTTGTTGGAGTGGTAAGCTAAGTATTTCTAAAACTAAGTAGACTATACCTCCTGACAAACTTTGGTCACAAAAATTAACAAAGGGCAATAACTCTGCTCTTAGTGACACAGGAGCCCAGATTTAAGTAAGCCACTCCGACATCATCCCAGTATTTGGCATTTGTTGGTGACATGGTATGAGAAATACCCAACACGAAGTGACACACAGTGACCGAAAAGGTTGTAACTCTGTATAATGTTGGGCATGAGAATTAATTCCAGTTTGTGAAACAGCCATCACAAAAGGTACCTACACATACAAAATCTGGCAGTTGTAGGTAAACGAGTGGTAGAGACGAACTCCCTGATAAAGGATGCATTGATCATGCACTGACAGACAGACGCAAATCCCTTCCAACAGTCCCAGTGATAGACACTGGACAAATGCTGGAGCCGAAACATTGGGTACACTATATAAATGACAAACCTTCGTCTAGGTATGAATCTGAAAGTCCACCGCCAAGCTTCTTGATGGTCTGAATAGCGTCTAGGTTACCACTGCCCTGTAAGTAAGGAGACAAGTCATGATACATTGCAGAGGTGTCGATCATTCATTTGTAAAATATTCCAATAATGTACAGGGTTTTTGCCAGGTGTTTATAGGGTCTCTGCATTTTCCAAATTTTGAGTCTTCGTTTTCCCAATTGGACTAAAAAGCATGTGTGCAATGTTTAGAGTATTTATTACAATCCATGAAGGAGCCTTCAAAGTACATAAAAAACTTAAAATACTGAACATTTATGTGTTTATTTATTGTTTTACATTTTACTAAGTCACCTAGAAGAAAACGTTTTGCTAATCACATTGCAGGTTTTGTTTGTTTCAAACACATATTTTCCCCTACCTGTACATTTTGGAACACTGATATTTCCCCAGACCTGTACATGTGGGAACACTGATGATATTTCCCAATTTTTGTCAAATGCCAATGATATTTTCCCTGTTTCCTACTCAGGGACCGGTCTTTCCCAAAATAGCTGGCAAAAACCCTGATGTGATAAATATTTTCAATGTAAAAGTTCATTTTCACAAAGAAATAATTAGGACTGTGACTTGCCTTCAGTCTTAGTACAGCATTGACACACATGTTGGAAAAGTAATCTTTGTACTGTGTGAGGATTTTAGAGCTGAGAGTGGTCCTGGCTATATTCATCAAGTCGTTCCTGAACTTCTCAGGATCATTTCTGCAAAAAAAAAAAAATCAGAATAATTCAGCAGTGCCTATAGGCTACAGATATTGAGAGCAAAATGAACCGCTTTGATATAAAGTCTACATCAAACACTCTTATGGCAAAAGACACTTGGATAAAAAAAGTTTTTATTTGGTACAGTATTACATTTTTTCAGTCAGTGGTTTTTTTTTTTACAAATGTTTAACAAGCCTGTTCAAGAAATAATAATAATTTCATTACAATTTGATTCACACAGAGTCTTCAAGTCTTTTGGGTTCATAATGAAGACTTCAGTTTATTGAACAAAATAATCAACATTTTCTTGAAATAAAATTGGTCTTTACGTTTTCTTCATGAAGGCTTTTTATGATAAACCTTTAAAGCCTTATGCCTATATTACGAGTCTTGAAGACATATCCAGTTTCCCTGGTTAAATCTGATGGACTTGTGATATACCTAGCATTAAGTTAAAAGTATACTTACCTGTAGTCTGACAATATCTATTCAGTGTTTTTGTTTCCTAAATTAACAACAGCTTGTTCCTCTATGAATTAGGCCAAATAAAATTAATTACTTGGTTCTCAGGCCAATTTTTTTCAAAAGAGATGCGGCAGGGCAGTATCTTTTTTTTCATTTTACAAGGCAAAAACGAGACGAGGTCAATTTTTTTCAAAAGAGATGCGGCAGGGCTGTATTTTTCCCCCCCCATTTTACATGGCAAAAACGAGATGAGGGCAATTTTTTTTGTATTGTGTAGTTTGTCACGTTCATTGTGGGCAATACCTTGTCTTTTTATAGTTGTGTAGAGACCCCTCATAGAGCAAGCCTCCAAAAATCCCCCCACGATGTTCCAGACGAGAATCACGAACCCCCCATTCCTTATTTGTACCGAAATGAGCGCCATTTGTACACAAGACTAATAAGTCATAACCATTTTAACGCTTGCCTGTATATCGATCCTTATCTCTATTCAAACGTTTTCGGGACTTGGTTGACTAACGAGTAAAAACAACATGCGGAACAATTTTCCGGATTTTTTTTAAGACGGCAGCTGGCGCATTCACATTTTTTATTTATTACTTTCACGATAAAATCAGCAATGTGGTGCCCTAAAATGAAATGTGCGCGGGCCTGAGAACCAAGTAATCAATTTTGTTTGGAAAATATAGCAATATTTTTATTGAAATTGGGAATATATTCTTATTTTTTTTGTCATTTTGAGAAAATACGCCACTTTTTAGCTAGGGGAAACAGCCTGTATTCGGCTGTAAACCTTACGACTCTATCTGACACTAAGTTAAAAGTAGACATACCCATGGTCCCTGGCGAAGTCTGTGAGGGCCTGTCTGGCCACATCCGTTGCCTTCCTCCAGCCAGTGATGATGGTTTGGGGATGAATTCTCTGTGAGACCAATGCTTCCGCCTCCTACACACAAACAACACAACAGTTTAAGGAACATTTGTTGGTATCTTAAATTTTGTCCAAGACAATCGAAAACAAGTACACCATAATATCCTTGGTCTGGCAGAGCTGGTCAAAACAGTTGATATAAAGAGAAGAAGTTTCATTTCCTTTTTTTAGTGAAAAGACACGGGGATCACAATCAACATTGAAGCACAACACTGTGCGGTACTGTTTCATCTTTTCCTTGTTTATATTTCTTGCTGCTTACCTTGAGGAGCTCGCATGCTAACACAACCACGGATGTTGTACCATCTCCTACTTCATCATCCTGTACCTTAGAAATATCTACAAAAGATAAACTACCAGTATAGCGTATTTATCAAACTATATGTAAACTTTATTTATTTTACAACAATTATGAAACAATTTTTACAACTTGTACAGTAACTAATCACTCTTGTTGACCCGGATGTTAGTGGAGCACCTGAATAAAACATATGTTGTAGGATTTCACGTCCGATCAGGGAATCGACCCCGGCCGCCTCGGTGAAAGGCAAGTGTGGTGTCCACTGCGCCACCTGACCACACTTGCGCCACCTGACCACACTTGCGCCACCTGACCACACTGCGCCACCTGACCACACTGTGCCAACTACACTTTAAACAGACACCTACCCTACCAGTTCAATAACTACAATGTCATTGACTTCATTCGTTTTGATTTGAAGACGTCCAGCAAAAGCACATTTAAATATCTTTATATATTCTTACAGCTATTCCAATACATCCTCATCCGTTGCAAGATGATTAACATATATTTTATGAGATCTCTACAAAAAAGAACAGACCATGGTTTTTTCCATGAACTGGGGTGTGTGTGTATTTTTAACTGGACTAAATGCTACAAAACACATTTATTTACAAAACTGGAGTCAACCAAACTTTTCAAATACCAGCAATGTTGAAAACATAACATGTATGCATCATGAGGGGCACAATGAATGCCTTTTAGGCATCACATGTTCTGGATACTGAACAGGAGACACTGTTTACAAATAAACTTCAAATATAGACATTTTCTCATTTTTTTATCACCTGGTTGTTCAAAACCACCAGGAAATTCCATTTAAATAAACATACATGTCCGACCACCAGACCGTGAAATTAAATTCTTTACATTCCAGCTCACCACTTAAAAGAAACCAGCTTTGTTCCAGGTCATATGCTAACGAATACCACCGATGTTCCATGACCATGTCATTGATTTTGACAATAAATTGAAATTTAAGGTTGATTTTCATTAACTAGACCATGCATCCAGTAATCTCCAGTATATGGTTAATGGCATCATACTTATAAAGATGCCTCTATCCCCACTCAAGTTTAATGGTCTCATAAAATATACTACAATAAATCAGTGATTCCATAGATGTTTGTCTTACCAACTAAAACTTTAGCTGCTGGATTGTCTATTCCGATGGCTTTCAATATTGTCGCTCCGTCGTTAGTTACAGAAATGTGATCACCTCCTTGTAGAATTTTGTCCTGGTCAAAGAAAATGAAATTATTGAATTCTACAGCTATGTCACGAATGTTTGGACAATCGGCTAGACTCTAATATCTGACAATCAGTTAGTGGTCCAGCTTTTTACACCTACCAACAAGAGTACCGCAACGCGGAACAATAAAAGCCCGTCGAATGCCATAAAGTGTTATATAATTTCTTACATTGAAATAAGATATGCATCATTTTAAGAGTGGTTAGCTGACATGCTATAAAAAATGTAGGGAGAAAATATTTTGGAAAAATTGTCAAATCAAAATTCTTTTAAGGGAGACACAACTTCATATCATGATTATAATGAGTACCATGTTTCAAAGAGATCGGTCGCAAAATTGAGGAGGAGATTGCCGGACAAACGAAAGTTTACGTCGGCCAGCCAACCCCATACCATAATACTTTCATCAAATTTGACGGGCGTATAAAAAAAGTTAGAACAAGTTAGTGTTACCTTGGTAACAAAACTAACATAGATTAATGAATTCAGAGAGAGTGTGGACAACACCGCAGAATCTTGCTTATAGATGAATTAATTCCAGCCTTGTGTTTACATGATTCGCCTTAAAGGTGAGCCGTCATCTGAACACAAATTAATCGTGACACCACCGAGATGTTGTAAGCAACAAGTTGTTTTATTAAAGCTCTTGTCAAAATTCATTTATGAGGTATGTGTGGGGATTCTGAATACTACATGTTTCCATGCCAAGGTTATTAGACACTACCTGGACTAGTTGAATAGATTATTTACTAGATCTTCATCTGCAATGTAGCTTGTCCAAGATTTTCTGATAAGGAAACATTGCGATCTTCAGCACGAAACATCAAAAGTAATCGACTGTAAGGAACTTGCAATAACTACTGCCATAAATATATGGCGAAGTTGCAATATATCTTATTTTGAGCAGTTTTCTAAATTTTAAAATTGAATATTCTGATCTTATAATTTTACTTTTCACAAGTCTGAAGGACCAGTTAGGTTAGATGATTCTCTAGTCTTTGCTGAAATCTACTAGCCTAGGATTAGTGGACTAGTGTTAGTGTCGACTCTTGCATGGTGGTTATCATCTCAATTGCACCGGATTTTCGACTTTAAAGGGACGTTGTGTCTCCAACCCCCTCATAAACGAATTAACAGGCATTAATTCAGAAAACTTTCGAGAATGTTTGCAATGTTCAACACCTTTTTATATTGCTGGAAACTTTTAAGCAAATGACTTAAAATTCACATTTATAAACAATATTTACTGTATGAGTATCATTTCAATACTTAATTGTAAAATTGAATTGCCAGGATTGTAATTTACTGTATATCTAAAGGTTTGCTTTTTTGTTTACATTGAAATTACCCACATCTATATAAACACTTACCATTCCTTTTGGTCCCAGTGTGCTCTTAACTAGATCGCCAATGGCAATAGCTCCAACAAAGGAGGACTGTTAATGAAATGAAAATACAGTTCTATATCATTTACAACATAGATTATCTAAATTGAATACATATTGATAAAATATATTGCCTTTAACTGAGAGAGATCAGGTTATCTCAGTCAAGGGCTAGGATTCTGTAACATACTCATAACAAAGGCTGAGCTTAGATTTGGATGTTACAGAATCTTAGCCCCTGACTGCGATAACCGATCTTGCTCAGTTAGAGGTGATTGATCATTTTTGTTCGAAAAACTATTTGATATTGCTTAAGTCTACAAATATCTCGTCTGGGGCCTCAAATAAATTAGGCTTATTCACTTCTACATTTGAATGCTTCCAAATAAAAATGTAGTCCCTCCTTGTTAATTATCAGAAGACAACATATTTGACATTATAGATTATATATTTTCTACCACATCCGGAATCTAACGACATGTAAACATTACATATAACAACAAAACAGAATATTTATGATGTGGATTGTCTATTTCAAGCTGTTATCACGCAGATGAATACAATGCTATGTGAAAATTCCATAAAATGTCACGTAAAGATGCCAGACCAATCAAATGCAATAGAAAAATCTAGCATGGGATATCCCCATCCGAGGTGCTAGAATCCAAATTCTGGCATTCGCAGCAATGCCAACTACGTTTTCTATAAATTGTTTGGTTTTATATGGTTTAGCATCCTATTAACAGCTTAGGTAATTTTGCTGCCTTGTGTATAATGCATGCATCTATGTTTGCTATAGGCAGCATATTGGTGTATTTGCCTGCTGGATCTGAAACCGACCTCAGAATATTACCTCAATGTAATAATGTAATATCACGCCAAAGACACAGAGCACAATATTCACCCAGTCAGATTACACAGACAGCAGTTGTTGTGGTTTCCCTAAATGCAGGGAATAACAACTACCATTTTAAAGGACTTTGTTAATTATGTCCTGTCATGAGGAAAGTACACAATGCCATCCTCACTGAGTGAACATTCAACGAAAAGGCCAAAAGTGATGTACCGCAAAGCAAAATACTAAGAAACAAAATGTTTAATTAAGGAAGTTGCGAGAAAATAAAAAGATCCCAAATTTTGCAATAGATACAGATTTATCAGGTTGGGGAAAACCACCAACTTGCGTATATACGCAAACTAGCCTATTATACGCAAGTTGGAGTATGGATTTGTTACTAAAAATAACCCAAATCGCTTTAACAGTAACTTTTGCAAGATATTATTGAAAATCACATTATTTTACGACATGGTAAATAATATTTTGCTAAAAGATGTTGACTGAAAGCATTGGCTACTTAGAAAGTTGATGTAACTTTACCGGAAATATCGATCTATTTTTGGTACTTTCCCACATGCAAATAAAGTTTATTTTTGCATTTGTATTATTTTTCATGAAAGAATAAATGCGACTTGGACAAACAATTTGAAAAAGTTAAGATTTAAGTTATTTTGGCTATTTTTAGTGACAAATCCATACCCCTATTGACGTATAATAGGCGAGTTTGCGTATGATACGCAAGTTAGTGTTTTTTCTCCGACCTGTTTATATTTGTCCCTTTTGTGAGTGCACAAAAGCAAATCTCTAGTTATGCAGGTATTCATAGTTGCTATTTTAGTGCAACATGCAGTGGGTAACAGCAGGTATATTATTTTCTAAATATCTAATTTCCCCTGCTGGGGAGAAAAATGAAAGCCAGTGACCATATTTGGTATTTCTTGTGTCCTTTACTTAAATTAAGGTTTACTTATTACAGTCTACTATATGTTGGTATTTGGAGATATGCAAGGATATTTTGATTAACAAAAAACGGTCAATACCAATCTGGCTGTCTCAGCCTTCTCCTCTTCTGCACCGGCCTTGAAGATCTGTACTGGATTCAGAGAAACCTAGAAAATATCAAGTATTTAATATAACATTATTAACAACAGTGTAACATAGTGTTTATAGAACCCTTTAAAATAATAAAATAAGCAATTAAATCGAGAACCAAACTCGAACATTCTCGACTGTTCTGGGACAGTGTGCAATATATTATATACCCCCCCCCTCTCTATATTTCAGCTCGAATTAAATATAATTGTGTTACATATGAAGATTATTTCATACTTAAATATCAGTGTGTTATTGAGAAAAAGTGCATTTAAAGCAGTTGGCACCCTGAATAATTCCAACAAATGCTAATTTTCAATGTGTTTCGATTCAAGTTGATGCTTGTCAACCCCATGTTTATGTACGGGCCGGTTTAGCACATGGTCTCCATGCTGGATCCGCGTGGTGAAAAAACTAGTTCTGTTTACCATTTATCTTCAACAAAACACTGACTATTCTTTGTATTTCACGTCTTAGCTATCCTATGCAAGATTTCGTTTACTTACCATCTTGTTTTTTGTTTAAAACGTCAGAAACAACAGCATACAACTTCTGGAATCTTCGGTTTCTCGACTGGCACACTTTCAGATAAAAATATATATTGCGGAATGCAATTTGAAACGAAACGAGTTACCAAATAACAAACGAAACGATATGATATATATATTACCATACGGAAGAACCGTAACGATAATAACAATATTACTGATAACATTTGCTGCAATAAACTACACAGAGTTTTAAATATTGATCTGAATAAGTTTCAGCTTAAGTTTTTTTGTCAACAGGGATTTACGTATAATATAAATATACAATGGCATTGATGTTAAAGGGGAATAACTCGCATGACCATATAAATAAAACAAATAAACTTAAACATCCCTTACACATATGGAGTTATGCACGCTTAACTTTTGTTCAAAGACGGAATTAGATTTAGATTATCTCATTTCTAAGTCCGTGGTTCAAGATATTGATCATTGACACATACAATTGGGGG
>NW_018405338.1:1267830-1274955 GCF_002113885.1 Mizuhopecten yessoensis | reverse complement strand
GGGGGTCGGGGTCGGACCCTTAGACAACTGAATTATTTATTTACAATTTTAAGAGTATCCCTTCAGCTAAATATAAGGAAATTAAAATCAAATAAATTGATTATTCATCTAAAAATTGATAACAATACAAGACTCACACAAAACTTCTATATGATATTGATACGAAAAGCATATATGTAATAGAAAACCATAAAACATTATAATATCACATGAAACAGGGGTAATCACAGATAGCTTATTGTTAAATAGCTCTTGGTTGAATCCTATCACAATATAGGGGGGGGGGGGAAATATCATACCTAAAGTGATCGGATTGGTCGAGTTGTTAACACTCCGGCCTTCCACGCAGGCGGCCTGGGTTCGATCCCCGAAGTCGTCGTACGCATGGAATATTCAGAGAAAGTGTTTTTTCCCCTGCCCACAACTCCTAAAATGGTCTGGGTTGGGTGTTGCGGTATCTGTGCTTTAGCATTCAAGTGAGGTGGCACTATAAATGATACCGTTGGAAGCAGGGTCCCACTACAAACAGAACACAATTTCATACACACATATGGAGATATTAGCCAGGTGGCATATGACTAGTAGTTAGCGCCTGATAAGGCAGCTCATGCAAATTCCTCAAATTGTATTGATTACTGTATATACTGATTGTAAAAAATGCATATTTATGTACTGTAAAACGCTTAAGAGTGGCTTAGGTTAGTTAGATAGTGCGCTATATCAAATGCTGTATATTATCGGGCATCCCCTACCTACAGAGGTGGCCTTCAAGTTGTGAATCTGTATAATAGGGCCTAGTGCCCTATATAATTTGTAGAATTACTCTAAAGCGCTTTACAACATATGGATAATAGTAGTAGTTATAATTGTAAAAAAAAAATGCTTACCATCATCATTATTCCGTCTTTGCGTATTGCAGGTATTGATTGTTACGTCATTGGTCTGTGTGAGAAAATAACGTCGTTTTCTCAAAAATTGATGACGTTATTCTCACAAACAAGTGACATAACAATCAATACCTGCTCCCAAGAGAAGATAACTCTGCAATACGCAAAGACGGAATACTTTAAAGCAAGAAGATAATAAATCAAGGGTAGTTTGTACATGACGTCTGTGCAAAGAGCCTAAAAATGCAGACGTGAATAGGTGAGTTTTTATGTCCTTCTTTAGGAACATTAGATAAGAATAAGAACAGAGTTGATATCAAATGATATGAAATTAAAATTAAAATAAAACAAAGTAGCATGAAGTGCGATCCCAGGTAAGTAATATTGCGAATAGTACTGAATAAGACATACTTTAAAAGTGAATACTTGTGTATTTTCCGGCATTTACCCTTGCGGAGCTGGACTGGGTCGATCGTCGGTGACCAGGTCGCTCAATTTGTAGAGCGTCCGTCTAGAGTTCAGAGGGTCTCGGGTTCGAACCCCAGTCTGGCCTTGCATTTTCCGCTCCTGTTACGCTTTGATATCACACAAGTATTACTAACGACTAAGGTTTAATCACTTGAGAGAGAAATATACATGCAATGATAATATAGCACAGAGCAAAAATTGACAAAATATACAGTAATATAGAATTAAAAAATGGTACTGAAATCAATGGTATCAATTAATTCTGTAAAAATATTGAGGGAAAAAGAAAAGCTACAATTATACTGATATCAATAATGTAAATTAGTTTGCCACTGTAAAATAATGTTATGGAGAATAAAAGAAATGCCGCAATAGTATAATATAAACACGTAAACGGATATATAATATAAGAGTAACTTGACAACAATTCAAAAAAAATCTTGGGTAGCAGAGATGACCAGGAAACACACTGGCTTGGTTTGGTTTGGTTTAGTATTGTTTAACGTCCGTCCTATCAACAGATATGGTCATTTAAGGACGGCGCCCCTGTGTGCAAGATGCATGCGTGTAGTGTTTGCGTGTGTTTTGGGAGGCTGCGAAATGTTCGTGTTTGTCTCCTTGTGATAGCGCGGAACTGATGCCGACTTTATAGTGCTACCTCACTCAAACATACTGCCAAAGACACCCAGAAGGACACCCCACCCGGTCACATTATACCACTCCTAAATTGCTGTGCATTAAGCAGGAGTAGAAACTACCATTTTTACAGACTCTGGTATGTCTCGGCCATGGAACAGAACCCAAAGCCTTCCTCACAGGGGCGAACGCTCAACTAAAGGCCAAAAGTGAGGCATTGTCAAGGGAGACATTAGGAAGAAGAAAGTTGTTTAGAAAGAAGAAAAAAGATAAGATCCCAAATTTAGTCGCCTCTTACGATCATGCAATGGGGGCAACAGGTACAATTCTTAAGCCCTTACTGCGGGGACACAGGAAGCACTAGTCCTTACATATATTGCAAAAGCAGATGGGGCCACCACAGGGCCCGTATTCATGATCCCTTCTCATGCTCAAGCATGGATTCTGTGCTCAAACCAACTTTCTTGTTACTCATTTAAATCATGCCAAACGATCAAAATGTCACATGTAAACATTGAAAACAGTATTCAGGTTCAAGTCTCTTTAAAAAGTTTCGTAATCTTTTGCAAAATAAGACTGTTTATTAATTTATAACCAGAACAAGAAATTAAGCTTGAGCACAAAATCCATGCTTGAGCATGATAGCCGTTTTATGAATACGGGCCCAGGAGTCGACCAGCCTCCTGAACTCCTTGAAATTTTCAACTCTCTGGAATTCATTCATTTCGCCCGGGGAGAGTCAGTGGTATCCGACGTAACAAGTATGACGTCATAATAATGATGACGTCAACAATCGGTCCATGGCATTCATAACCTATATGAATGCCAACTGAAGCTGGTAGGGTTATTTACAATCTAATTAAAATCAGATCTCTCATTACACTATGTTATGTTATAGCGCAGTGTAATGAGAGATCTGATTTTAATTAGATTGGGTTATTTAGTGGCAATGCCATACGATGGTAAATGTAGTTGGTTTAGTATTTCTATATTTACAAGGTTAAGGATATACTCAGTAAACACTTTGTGGATAATTTTGAAAACCTCACAACTGATGTCCTTCGGGTATCTCACGTGTAGCCTATCGCTATTAGTAGTACTCAATAAGTGCCCCCCCCCCCCCCCCCCCCCCCCCCCCCCCCCCCCCCCGCTAGAGCTGTATCACATGTACATTTTTAAAATTGCATAAAATTTTATTAAATCACAAAGCTAAATTATTTTGTTAAATACCCGGAATGCATTACAAACTGAACTAATCTGAAATGGCATGAAGAATGAAGAAGTTTTGCAGGGGTATATTAATAAACTTTCTTTATTCTAAAACAGTTATGAAACAAGTAAGAATCATTCATGTTGGCCCGGATGTTAGCGGGCGGGGTCTTAATGTTCGAGGAAACCGGAGTTACCGGAGAAAACGCACGTGATCGGGCAGGTGACTTTATACATTTTCACGTCCGATCGGGGAATCGAACCCCGGCTGCCTTGGTGAATGGCGTATGTAGGTGTATGACAACGGGACATGGCTGAAGAATCCCCGTACCACTGCCTAAAACTATAAATATACATTTAAACCTTGATTTTTCCGGTACTTAGCCTCATTGGTATAACTGGAATGATGGATAATTTTCCTTTTAGAAACCTCCTAATTGCCCGCAAAATGTATTCTCCTTCCGCGGACATGACCTTTTCCTCCGGTATGTCACGAAAGTTTATCAAGACCCCTAAAACCTGTAACATTATGTACTATGAACACCCCAGTTTAGGTCCAAATAAGGCCGTAACAAATTCTCAGGTCATTGTGGGGTCAACGTCCTATTACAGCTCCATGTGTGTTGTATGCGTGCTTGTTTGTATGTGTGCAGGAGGCAGGTTATGCTGGTTTTGGTTGATTGATTGTTTTTTTTTACTACCAAGTAGTTCGGTTATCCAACAGACTTCTATACATGCTGGTGATCTGTTGCCGACTTTTTTTTATTTTCATAGTGCTACCTCACTGAAATACCATTCCGAATGCGCTCAGCATAGCATTCCGTCGAGGAGGAGGGAGAGGAAATAATGAAGGAAGAGGAGGAGGAGGAGGAGGAGGAGGAGGAGTATTCACAGTTGTAACACATGTTTTAATGTTTGTTTTTATCAATTATACAAAACAATTACATAGACGTTTAAAGTTGGAAAATAACACCTGTAATAAGAAAACTGACGGACATATTTTTTCGATAAATTACTGTTATCTCGCTCTGTATCCGTATCGCTTCATCACTGTAATGTAATAGTCTAAATCTATTTCCGTGCCAAACACATATCGGGACAGTATCATCCGGGACCAAAGTTTCCTCTGTGGAACAGACGCCATTAATTTACACCTGTATGAAATAGGGGTAATTAATATACATCTGTATACCCCCGGGGGAGTTCATTCTGACGTGTTTAGTACCCTAAGTGAAAACTTTGGCACATTGGGAAAGCTATCGGCCAATGTGATAACCCCCTCTGCGCCGAGTGTGTCTTGATAAGGAATTCATTGGTGTTCTTACTCTGATAAGTGTCCAGTTCACTTGTCAATAGCACTGACCATTTAATCCAAGGACTTATTAGTTTTAATTAATCACATAAATATACTGTTTTTCTTCTTCCAATCCTCATTTTATATGTGAGGTGATGATATTTTTCATTTTAGTACTAATAAACAGCAAATTGGTTTAAATGTTGTCCGATATGGTAGAGGAATGTGAATCGTAAAGGGGTTCAATTTATTTCTGTGGATACAGATGGTGTTTGAAAGATTTTTGTATGTTGTTGTTTTTGTAATTTAACTCTTATAGTACATTTTGTGTTGTTTTTTTATTAATATAATTATAAACTGCATATCTTGATCACTTCACTAGATACCCTCTCTCTATCTCTTATTTTGCTCTGTCTGTTCGCTCTTCTGTCTGTCTGTCTGTCTGTCTGTCTGTCTCTCTCGCTCTCTCTCTGTCTCTCTTTCTCCTTCTCTCTGTTTGCTCTTCTGTCTGTCTGTCTGTCTGTCTGTCTGTCTGTCTGTCTGTCTGTCTCTCTCTCTCTCTCTCTCTCTCTCTCTCTCTCTCTCTCTCTCTCTCTCTCTCAGTCTAAGTTTGTTTCTCTCCCGATCTCTCTTCTTTTTCTGTCTTTGGCAGGCACTGCCAATCTGTCAAACTTTCTGTCTTTTTTTGTCCTTTCTCTCTGCCTCACTCTCTCTATCTCCCTCTCTATCACTCTCTCTATCTCCCTCCAGGTAATTGGTTTAACACAGCTCCGTGTTAACTCCTATCTCATTAACTGCTAATATATTATGTGTAATCGATTTACTAGTTAGCGCTCGTAAAACCACCACATTGATTTTATCATATGTTTTGTCTCTGTAAATGTTCCTACTTAACGAAGCATCATCAATAATTTAGATTATGAAAAACTTGAAATATTAGACGATATTGATTTCAAGTCCTAATGGGGTCGTTTTCAGTGGAACTGTTTATACTGCAATTGAGTGAAATATATACACTTGTTTTGTTTATAAGTACCAAGGTCACATTTCTGCGAACCAGAACCGTCCATTGATCCAATGATCTCGTCCCATTTGTAAATTCAATGACGAAGGGTGTAGATTTCATTACACCCTATCACACACACGTGGACAAGCTCAATATCAATACTGCGATGTTGATTTCACATTTAATATAAACATATATACTTCTGAAATATATCGTAAAAAAAAAACATGTTCTAAATTATATTCTAAAATATATGTTACCGTTTTATATTTCAAGGATCATGACATTAAATGGACATATATCATGTTGGTATATTAGCCACATCTGTAGCGCCCGTTCAGGTTGTGAATTCAATGTATTTTTTAATCAGGAAGCATATTATACCCTTAACCCACACTCAAATCACAAGTATAAAGTGTAAGGTAGTATATATCCTTAACTCTAACGAAACATACATGTTTTTGTTAGATTTCTGGTATATGCTACCTTGTAACTCAATTTTGGCTTTAAATTCTAGGGGAATTCACCCCCACTCTCAACATAGTTTTATATTAGTGTGGGGATACGGCTTCTCTTGTATTACAGGAGTCTAGCTGCTCTCGTCATGGCTTCTCTAGGGGTGTTCACAACCAGAGCCTAGTTGCTTCTCTGAAGACATTTTCAGAGTCTAGCTGCTTCTCTGGGATGCGGCTTCTCTTGTATCACAGGAGTCTAGCTGCTCTCATCATGGCTTCTCTAGGGGTGTTCACAACCAGAGTCTAGTCGCTTCTCTGAAGACATTTTCAGAGTCTAGCTGCTTCTCTCAATACCCCCGGAGTCTAGCTTATTCAAAAAATAGTAGCATAAATATATGGTAGTAAAATTGTTGGAGTGAGTAGCCCCTGATGCGCCCTCTGTAATAGGGTTAAGGATGTATGCTATCTTTCACAATATACCCGTGATTTGTGTTAGAGTTAAGGACATATGCTATACCAGGTACACATTATAAATGTACCCGTGATTTGTGTACCCCTAACCAGATCACGGGCACATGTATAATGTGTACCTGGTATAGCATATGTCCTTAATAATTTGTGTTAGAGTTAAGGTTATATGCTACCTTACACATTATTCATGTGTCCGTAATTTGTGCTAGAGTTAAGGATATGTGCTATTTTAAACATTATTATACTGGTGATTTGTATAAAAGTTAAAGGTATATACTACCTTACACCATTATGTATGTGAGTTGAGGACACATTCTTCCTTTTTACGCAATTCAAGTGGTTTGTCTCCCTTTAAAGTATTTAATGATGGTTCTTATTATTATTTAATACTTATTCATTAATCTTTCAGTGTAAATAATGCATGTATTCGTGTGTGTACCTTTCAGATGTTTCACCAATCAAATTATGATATCAAAATGACCATTCATGTCTCATTGGCGGATCTGTTCAAGAAAGGAGATCATTTCACTGTAAAGTAGCGTACATTCTTACGTATGTACCATAAGTCTCCATGTCACACTATAGTAGCATAGTACTGTTACAGTAACTAAAATATAGCATATATCCTTCAGTCTCCGTGTCACAGTAAGGTAGCATACATCCTTAAGCATAAACCTTAAGTATCCGTGTCACAATAAG
>NW_018405338.1:1185425-1266736 GCF_002113885.1 Mizuhopecten yessoensis | reverse complement strand
TGCTTCTCTGAAGACATTTTCAGAGTCTAGCTGCTTCTCTGGGATGCGGCTTCTCTTGTATCACAGGAGTCTAGCTGCTCTCATCATGGCTTCTCTAGGGGTGTTCACAACCAGAGTCTAGTCGCTTCTCTGAAGACATTTTCAGAGTCTAGCTGCTTCTCTCAATACCCCCGGAGTCTAGCTTATTCAAAAAATAGTAGCATAAATATATGGTAGTAAAATTGTTGGAGTGAGTAGCCCCTGATGCGCCCTCTGTAATAGGGTTAAGGATGTATGCTATCTTTCACAATATACCCGTGATTTGTGTTAGAGTTAAGGACATATGCTATACCAGGTACACATTATACATGTACCCGTGATTTGTGTACCCCTAACCAGATCACGGGCACATGTATAATGTGTACCTGGTATAGCATATGTCCTTAATAATTTGTGTTAGAGTTAAGGTTATATGCTACCTTACACATTATTCATGTGTCCGTAATTTGTGCTAGAGTTAAGGATATGTGCTATTTTAAACATTATTATACTGGTGATTTGTATAAAAGTTAAAGGTATATACTACCTTACACCATTATGTATGTGAGTTGAGGACACATTCTTCCTTTTTACGCAATTCAAGTGGTTTGTCTCCCTTTAAAGTATTTAATGATGGTTCTTATTATTATTTAATACTTATTCATTAATCTTTCAGTGTAAATAATGCATGTATTCGTGTGTGTACCTTTCAGATGTTTCACCAATCAAATTATGATATCAAAATGACCATTCATGTCTCATTGGCGGATCTGTTCAAGAAAGGAGATCATTTCACTGTAAAGTAGCGTACATTCTTACGTATGTACCATAAGTCTTCATGTCACACTATAGTAGCATAGTACTGTTACAGTAACTAAAATATAGCATATATCCTTCAGTCTCCGTGTCACAGTAAGGTAGCATACATCCTTAAGCATAAACCTTAAGTATCCGTGTCACAATAAGATAACATACATTCTTAAGTCTCCATGTCACAGTAAGATGCATATATCATTAAGTCTCCGCGTCACAGTAAGGTAGCATACACCCTTAAGCATAAACCTTAAGTATCCGTGTCATAATAAGATAACATACATTCTTAAGTCTCCATGTCACAGTAAGGGAACATACATCATTAAGTCTCCGTGTCACAGTAAGGTAGTATACATCCTTAAGTCTCCATGTCACAGTAAGATGCATACATCATTAAGTCTCCGTGTCACAGTAAGGTAGTATATATCCTTAAGTCTCCATGTCACAGTAAGGTATCATACTTCCTTAAGTCTCCGTGTCACAGTAAGGTAGCATACATCATTAAGTCTCCGTGTCACAGTATGGTAGCATACATCCTTAAAGTCTCCATGCCACAGTAAAGTAGGATACATCCTTAAGCATAAACCTTAAGTCTCCATGTCACAGTAAGGTAGCATACATCCTTAAAGTCTCCATGCCACAGTAAAGTAGTATACATCCTTAAGCATAAACCTTAAGTATCCGTGTCACAATAAGATAACATACATCCTTAAGTCTCCATGTCACAGTAAGATGCATATATCATTAAGTCTCCGTGTCACAGTAAGGTAGTATATATCCTTAAGTCTCCATGTCACAGTAAGGTAGCATACATCATTAAGTCTCCGTGTCACAGTAAGGTAGCATACACCCTTAAGTCTCCGTGTCACAGTAAGGTAGCATACATCCTTAATTCCAAATGTCACAGTAAGGTAGTATACATCCTTAAGTCTCCATGTCACAGTAAGGTACCTTTGTAGCATATACCCTTCAGTCTCTGTGTTACAGTAACTGAAAGGTAGCATACACCCTTAAGCCTTCATGTCACAGTACGGTCGTATATATGTCCCGTGTCCAGTGAACAATAGATATACAATAGTTTGTAAAATCAGGACAAGTCAATTAATAGCATAACAATTCGCCATTTGTGAAAATCAAGTTACTTATTCCTTATATTTATTTATACATTTTTACTTCTCTTTGCTCTTCAAAATTTACTCGTATTTCTCAGTTATCCATTGAAAAGAAACTCATTGTCCATCAGATGATTTAGATTTAGAAGTATAAGATTTTCTCTTAATCTGACAAATGAAATGGATTATCATTATTATAAGGGGAGGGGGTTTATCATTAATTTTCGATCATGGACCCCCTACCACTTGAAGAAAGGCTAGTTAAGCCTTTTTCTCGTCTTGTTTTAGGATCAGTGGACATTCAAACTTAATTAACACCTTGTCGTGTTAAAACAAAAAATACTCAATTTCATAACAAACAAACAAACAAACATATGTTTTCTTTAAATATAAATAAAGGGAAACTGGTAATACGCGGCCGTGTCAATTAGGACAACAAACGCAACGATCGAACAACATGGTTGGTTGCCCCCAATAAAACCCATACATTTTACAAAGCTGTGACGTCAGTAAGAGCCACAATCCGAAACAACAGCATTTAATGAAGGTAGTACTCACAACACCACCATTGTTTGGGAAACTATGAGGGGGTACGGTGTTTCCGGAGTATGGAGGTACGGCCGACTTGAATTTCGTCCTTTCGATTCGTGTCGGACTTTTTTTACACTCAGGTGATTTAGAAATTATTTGATTTGATGAATCATTTAAGTGCGGTGCTGTGCATGTAATGCACATGTGTACACTTCGGGCCGATAACAGACGGACGGATTAAAGACTGCGGTAAGTTTAACTGTTTTTAAGTTTAACTGTATTACAGGAATATATCCTTATACTTATAGGTTTTCGTTTGGTTTGTTAGTCTTTTATTAACAGCTATGGTCATTTAAGGACGTGCCAGGTTTCTGTGGTGGAGGAAAGTCGGAGTTCCCAGAGGAAAACCATCGACCTATGGCCAGTACCTGGCGACCGTCCCACGTACGCCTCGAACCCATGACCAAGTGGTGGAGGGCTAGTGGTAGCAGAATGTCAGACGCCTTACCACTTGTCCCTCGCGGCCCCCAAAGGGGGGCGGCCTTTTAGGTAGCAGAGGTAGAGGGTTAAGACTCGAGACTCACCCAGCCCAAAATGTCGCACCATCAGATATGCTGTTCTCCGATGAATCTAATACGAATCCATTTATAGCTTAGTGTATTTCATACTCTTAATTTAACTTTAGGCATGCGCAAAGCCGCCTCCTATACACCCGTGTAATTAGAAAACCTGTCCAATCTCACCGAAATGATTGGCCACCGTAAAGTTCAGTTTAGAGAGGTTTCTCTGTAAGTACACTGGGAAACACCGCGGTTAAACCGGTTGGACTAGTGTGAGTGTTGCGTTCAAACGAGGGTTGCGTATTTTGTGATCTTTTGGGGTGGGGGATTTATTGAAAATATTAAACATTCGCGTCTGTTTGATATTTCAGTCTGAAATTTAATAACAGTCAACGTGCACCAAACTATACCTTTATATTTGGCAATTGTAGCTGAAATGTCTTTACAAACCAAACCATGTCAACAAATACATTCATACAGATTTAAAATATTTGCTCTCCAAATTATAAACAGCGTCGTTTCGTTTGTTTAATTAAAGTTGAATTTCTTACATTTCAAAGTGAATTTGGAAGTTAGATTGTGTTAAATATACAACTCCTGTGTAAAGAAACGATACGCCGATATCGGGGGAATTGAATTGTCCGGGACCATATCAGTACTATATCAATGTACACCGCACAGTCGGACTGGCATTTGGGCGTCAGTATTTGCATTGGAAGGTTAAAACGACAAGCACATTGGTTCGCACTTTGTAGGAAAGAAAGGAAACCCTCGAGATATTACAGGTATATTTTATTCGAAATTTAAACTTTTAATTTTAAGAAATTGTGTCTTTGAAAAATTGTAGCTTATATCTCTTTGCAGGTGAATATTTTATACTAAATGAACGTAGGCTAAACTACTAAAAGAGCGTGGTTATTGCAAAAATACATGTACCTTTTTCATTTATTATTTAGTGATTTTTTTTCTAAAATCATCATATAATAATGGATTGTTTTGATATTCCAAAAACGGTATCAAATTTATTTAATCATTACGTTGCTAGACACATATTCAAGAAAATTACAACAGTCATTAAGTTAGTTAAGAATCAAGTGTCATTAAATGGAGAAATAAAAATGAAATTTACAACATCTTCAATAGAATTCATCAGTTACGTATCAAACGTGTCGCAACGTTTGAACACCGACTGGTCACTTTGTCAAGCTTCGACCGACTGGTCACTTTTGTCAAGCTACAATTCACCAGTCGGTCTTCAAATGTTGCGACACGTTTAATACGTACACTATTTGTGTATAAAGTAAAACTTTGTATGAAATATATACAACAGTTGCGATTCACACAAAAACGCTGCATGAAATTGATGGATGTAATCGAAACATTCTTTCAAATTCTAAGAACTGATACACGAAATAAAAATACGCATTTGACCAAAACTTTTGGACTGAATAGCTATAGGCTGTTGTCATTCTGCTAATTTAGCTCATTAAGCTAACTGCAAAAAATCATTAATTGTTTCATAAATATATGACGGTACTTTGATCACATTTATGTTATGCATGATATTTTCGTATTTAGTGTTCATTGGACCAAGGTGATAGCTATGACAAATGAGTTTGACACCAAAAACATATGATGAGATCGTATTAACATCTCATATTTGTATCACATCTGTTCTCGCGTATCCTCTGACCGCCGTCATTTAATGCGTGAATGCCGAACTTCCGTCTATATCAGACGCTTGAATACACTTTTAAAATTATTTAACAGTCTGTATTATCCGAAAACCTGGCTAAAGCGAATCTATAGTTTCCGAAAACATTGCTATATAACGAATGTGTATTATTAAAAAAAAATGGCTTTAACAAATGTATATTATCCGCGAAACTTGTTATAACGAATCTGTATCATCCGGAAATTTGGTTAAAACAAACTTGTATTATCCGAAAACTTGGCTATAACGGATCTGTGTTATCCTGAAGCTTTACCATAACGAATCTGTCACAGGGATCTAAGAATTTGTAACATGCTTGAACCTAAATGAATATGTTTAGGGTGTTTAAGACGTTTTAGCGGTTTAGATCAACACTCGGTAAAACCCCCAATAATCCTATCTAAATCATATGTTTTTAAGGGGAGGGGCATTTTTCACCGAGGGTTGATCTTACCCTCTAAAACGTATAATATTACTCTGGACAGATCCGTTTAATAGTCCAAACATACCAACTTAAAAAAAGTGTGAAGTCCCTGTGATTTGTATTCCATTTAAACATCTTTGCATTATAAATAATATTTAAACTTCATTTGAAAACGTTTCTATTTTATCCATATATATATATCTGACCCTTAAGCAATCTGGCTCTACATGGGTACTGAATATTAAATTGGAGTGGTATAAATCGATATGTGTCTTGTCAAATCGGGAACCATGGCACTTTCCGTAAACGTGTATTTCTCGTTTACGGAAAGTGCCGATGGTTCCCGCTTGTGTTATAGTCATTTCATTAGTCCGGATGCCTTTGTTCACGGAATTAAGTTCTTTATAACGAAAAAAAACCGGATTACATTCCGAAACTCATGGGCGGACCTTTCTAGTGTTTAGGTGCGCCCTACGTATACACAGGGCTTTCGGTCCTGGCTACGTTCTTTATGACAGCGCGCCAAAATAAACACAACCAAACAAAAATACAGATATGATTTGAATTAAAGTTTACAAAAATTGAGATTAAACCGCTTCACATTGATTTTATAAAATATTTAAAAATAAATCCTATACTATGACTTGTTTTTATGTATGAGCTCATTCGTTTACGTAACAGATATTTATTTTACCGCTACGTATGGCACACACGCCCAAAATCAATTCTTTATATAAAATGTCAACAACCGTAATCTTTTGTCATGACTCGAGAGAGTGAAAGTCACCATTTGAAGTCGAAAACAAACAACAATTCATCAAAGCTTATCTGTAAAATTTCTCACAAATTGCGTGACACTCGAGATTTATTTCTTCACTATACTTAAACAGTGTAATGTTTTACGTGTTTCAACATACCATGCATTGTGATATACTATATAGAGTCAATTATCAAGTTTAAAGAAACAAATAAATCCCTGTTTGAAAGTAACTCCTGATTGATTAATTTAATTTTAATAGTTATCAAGATAAAAACAATCTATAAGTGTGCAAGATAATTCGTTAAATGATGTGTTATGACACGAATAGTCAAACAGCAAGCTCTTCATATATTTAAATTATGTACCGATTTGTTTGTTTGTTTGTTTGTTTGGGTTTTAACGTCATCGTAACAGACAGGGTGAAATGAGGACGGGGAATTATAGTTTTGAGTCAAGAGAACTCGCGATTGAGAAGTCTTTGTCGGTATATTTAGAATTTGTCTCAAAATCCGTTTGAAGATAACTACATTCACAAATACACATATATATGGTAATTAAAAGTCACAAACATCAAGTTGTTTTTATTATTAAGAAATCAAACATAATGTACGTTAATTAAGGATTAACTTGAATATATTTTTCATGTTATGGAGATATAACACAAAAAAACGGAGTGTACTCTAAATAAGCGGTTTATGATGAGAGTACACTACGGTTTTTTGTGTTATAGTTCAATAACGTGAAAAATATATTTAAGTTAATCCTTATAATATAATCAACTATACACAATCCCTGTGGAAATCCACTTTTATTGATGGACTCTTTTCTCTTAGAAATTATTGCGCTGCTGTATCCTCCAATCAAAAGCGACGTTACAAACGGCGACGTCATTTTTGATGTTATGGGCTGATAACATATATTTTTAAGCCAATGAAAATGCTTGTTACAAGCAAGATTAAATTATTATCAAATAACTATTTTTTTCATTCAAGTTGACCTTGGGAAATCATGAGGTCAAGGTCAATGTCATATAATTGAGTGTACTTGGGTTTGGTAGTTCATCATGGCATTATTATATCATGAAGCTTTTGAAAATCAGTTAAGTCGGTAGTACAATGTATATGAATGTTTAGTATTGACCCTTTGATATTTAAATTATATTTCAAAATGCAATTCCTCATTGCGTCTTATTGACACGTAAACATCGATGCTCTATCTTAGAGCGCATTCAGTTAATGTGAGTTAGCAACACAAACGCCATATCTATAAATGATTGAATCGATTAACTAGCCGATTCATTGATCGATCGACTGATAAGTATCGATTTATCAAGGGTGGTCTAGTGGCGCAGTGGTTAGCGTACTCGTCTGTCACTACGACGGCTGGGGTTCCATTTCCGGACGTTAAAGGTATCGGGTCACGTGGGTTTCCTCCGGGTACTCTGGTTCCTTCTATATGTGAGCTTCTGTTCGAGTCAAAGTTGAAATATCCAAAAACTTGAAGAAAGTGTTGTAATTTTCGTAACGAAACAAGTGTAAGCATATTTGTTTTTAAATGACCAGGATGATAATATAATAAAAAAACACCATTTTTTGTACTAAGATGGGTCCCGTCGTAAATGGCTGCCGTAAATGACACGTTTTAGTCGTACAGCTTTAACAGACACTTTATTTATAGGACTTTCTGAATTAACATTTGATAGTGGCTCTCGACTGGACGAACTATCTTTTGACGCTGTCTAAAGGCTTTTCCCCACATTATTGCCAGGAATTTTGCCATTTATACAGCATAACATATTAAACAAAGAGGCCTATCTAAACTCGAAACCTTGTAAAACATCACATATCGTACACTTATAGGTAAATCGCGTCTATATTACTCCAGAAGTAGTCTATTCCGAAAGAGAAAAACATATCTCGCACCTCAGACAGAGGTATCCCACGTCATACGCCTCGGTTGGGATTATGTTACAGAATATTAGCCCTCGACTGAGATTATCCGAATTGCTCAGTAACAGGTACATGTAATATATTCTGTTTCCAGAGAGGGTCGGTTGAGACAAGTGTCGCTCTATAATATGTACACGTCATTTTAGGAATGAATGAATAAATATTTATTTAAGTGACATGCATTCTTTATCGCATTAAAATTGTCATTAAACTACTTCGGTATATTAAACTAAAAGACACGTCCAGACAATTATGACATATGAGACACTCCCTTTAAAACATTTACATATATCTATTTGCCATTTTTTATAAAAATAACAACTGGACCTATTACAGAACAGCTGCGATCTATATTGATCAACTGTATCCGCCCGCAGTAGAACCAGACTGGCCCCCACCTGTACTCATATGTCAATTATATGTACCCGGGTGATCGGATGGCGCAGTGAATAACACACTCGTCTTTCACCAAGGCGACCGGGGTTCGATTTCCCGATCGGACGTGAAAGGTATTTGGGTCACCTGCCCGATCACATGGGTTTTCTCCTGGTACTCCGGTTTCCTCCCACAATAAGAACCCTCGGGCGCTTACATCCGTGCCAACAAGAGTGGTTAAAATATAAGTTGAGATAACTGTTTTCATAATTGTTGTAAAATAAATAAAGAATAAAGGTGTCTATGTACCCAGGATACTCGGTAAAGATACTAGGAAATAGAACTGTAGTCTTTACAGCGACAAAATTTGTAAATTTAAAGTGTTTTTTTTTAAGAATTCGCAACATAGCGACGAAGGCGTCATACTGAAATCGATGAGGGTATATGTCAAATGTTCACAAATTAACATATATTCCAAAAGGAATAACAAAAAAAAATGAAGAAAACCTGAATGCACTAGGCTACCCAACGTTTTCCATTCAAACTGTCAGGCGTTCTGTTTACTTAAGGCATTGCTATTTAAGATAGTAATACCCTGTTGACGATTTTCTGACGACACTGTTTTATCCTTCTGACATGAGAAACAGATACAAGTTTATGTATGTCTTGGTATCAAATACCGTATTTCTAAAACAAAAAACACCACGTTGTCCATCACAAGAAGGACAGTGGTAAGGGATTTCAATGACAAAATAGATAGTGTGAATTATCCGTCTTGTGGCTCTTAACACAGGGACCTGAGAATTTGTTACAGCTATATTTGGACCTAAACTAAGGTGTTCAGAGTCATTTTACATGTTATTAGGGGTTTAGATCGGCTTTCGGTAAAAAAAATGATCATACGGGGTGTAATTTTTACCGAAAAAAGTGTTTTTTTCAACTTACTAAGGTGTTCAGAATCATTGGGGGTGTCATTTTTACCTAAAGTCGATCTTAACCCCTAAAACATGTAAAATTACTCTGAACACCTTAGTTTAGGTCCAAATATAGCTGTAAGAAATCATCATGCAGGTCCCTGTCGCTCTGAAGTGTCGACTGATATCGACCAAACTTGAGTACAAATTGATAGCTGTTATCGTATTATCTCGCTTGCTTCTCAGTTTCTTTTTCTTTCTTCCTTCCATTCCATTCTTCTTTAATTGTTCATGTAGATATTTTTGATAAATATATTTATTGGTGTTGTCATGTATCTAAAGGATGATACTTGTGGTTTTAACATTGTTTTTAATTTTGCAGGTCAACTTACCTTTCTTTGGAAACCACGTAACTTCAACTAATGCACAAGCGATCCAGATGCTGCGTCAGTGAGGAAAAACGGAATTGATCTTTCAGCAGACGACCTTTTGTAGATCTGTTTGCCAATGTCTTGAAGTAATTTCAGCTTTAACTCTGTTCATTTGCCTAAGTGTCGTGTGTAATGATGCCCGCGCAGAAGAAAATGCGACCCCCAAAGCACCTGGAGAAGATGCTGTTTATCAATCACAAAGAAGACCAATCTTTGCAAGACCGGTTGGCAAGAATACACCTGCGGTCTAGACTTCGGGAAATAGAGTTAGACCGGGAACGGATTAAGGTTAGGGATGAACTCAGAGATTCCAAAAGAAAGCAAATTCCTATTGACAATGTCCTCGCTAGACAAGATACGATGACGTCACGTCCTTCAATGACGTCAAGGAAACCAACACGACTTTCGGTGACTTCTGATCCACGATTTCCTCAGGACGAGGACGGTCCGAACGCTTATCTTCTTGGAGAGTTTAAGAGAATGTCGGAGGTCATTCCCACTATTCTTCTAACGCTGTCTGCAAAGGACGACAAAAACAAACCGAAATCTGGTTCGAGATACAGACCAGAGCATGCAAAAACACAATCAAAGATTAATTCTATACAAGATTACGAGCCTGACCTCCATCGCATCACAAAACTAGCTCGTACTGTGAAAACTCTTAGACATAACATGGCCATCAATAAGAAATTAGAATTTACACGGCCAACAGTTTCGTTGGCGAAAATGTTCAAAGAAATATATGAGAAAGAGCATGATTTGGACCAATACACTGATGGCGCATGCGTTTTATTGAAAAGGAAAATGGAGAAACGGCGCCGGGGACCTTTGCCTCAACTTGATCAACCAATAAGGCGACGTCATTCAGCTTATGAGTTCTCCACAACAGAAAAACTCAATGATAGCAGCACCGGAACCGGAAGTGATGTCCGGGAAAGTGTATTTCCACCTCATGGTAGACATTCCGCTGTGCTTCCCGCCCTGAAGAGGACGCCGAGTGTTGCCAATTTGCCACGGATGACCAGGAGTATGTCAAGTCTGAGTGTCCTTGGTGTCCGACCGTCCGAGAGTCCGGACACAAAACTATTTATTGGCGAGGATGAACTTGTCATGCGCAAGAGAGTTGCGTTCGAATTACACAGATATGAACGGTTGAGAGAGAAAGTGGACAGATTTCTTATTCCCTCAAAAGCTATTACCGAAGTATCTGACGAAGCAGCTGTCACTTGATATAAGGGGTAGCCATTTAAGAATATATGCTGCCTAACCGCAAAACGAATCTCCCTTTCCAAAAAAAGTGCCACACTGAAAATTATGTCAAATATGAATGATAATTTCGACAATGTTCAATGTTTCGAAAAGTACACAAGAATTAACGACACATTTAAAGGTACACAACAATGTTTGAAAGGTACACAAAAACTGATGATACCGTTGACAGATACACAAGAATTGATGACACATTTGAAAGGTATAAGACGTTTGAAACGTACACAAGAATTGATGACGCGTCTGAAAGGTAAACAAAAAGTGATGACCCATTTGAATGGCATGCAAGAAGGGATGACAAACAAACCATTCAGCATTATTAGGCATTGAAACTATTAAAACTATTATTACATACGTAAACATGTAGCATTTTCGAGAAACATTGAAACAATTGTCTCCATTAGCATGAAACTACATGATAACTTCAGGGGGGTGATACAGTGATCATTGGTAAAAAATGGCTCTTTTTTTTCAGATATGAAATTCAAGAGCAATGAGTCCCGTAACGCAAAGTTGTGTGCTCACTTGTTACATTTGTAAACAAATAATTCACAAAATCATGTTTTTTCCCAAAAAATGTTTTTTTAAGAAGAAAATGAGTGTTTTTGTAATTGTTTACGGTTGCGTCACTCTAGCTTTTTATTTCATGACAAAATATAACTAGATATATTTACGAAACTCTATTTAATATCGACAAAAATCCTTTCTGAAGGCACATGGATGTGAACAATTTCACCAGGTTTTGAGACTTCCGAAAGAAAGCGAAAATGTGTGTCTTCATTACTTGTAAAAAAATAATCTGGTCTTGACAATCGGTCACATGATAAATTTAAATATGTTCTCAGAAAGTTTTGAGTTGACTTTTTGAAATTATTATCGTCTTTAAATGACCATTGTGTTCGAATGTCTAATGAACATTTTGGTATTCCGTCTTCGCGTATTGCAGAGTTATCTTCTCTTGGGAGCAGGTATTGATTGTTACGTCACTTGTTTGTGAGAGAAACGTCATCAATTTTTGAGAAAACGACATAATTTTCTCACACTGACCAATGACGTAACAATCAATACCTGCTCCCAAGAGAAGATAACTCTGCAATACGCAAAGACGGAATATGCGAATGGATATGTCCATGACATGTATCTCCCCCTTAAGAATTAAGAAAATCATTGGCCGTTTTAAAATAAAAGTAGTAGAAACATATATTATGATTCCCATTGGTGACCGAGGTATCATTTCCTCTTTATTTTTTCCATTTATCGTTAATATCCTATAAATTGTTTTCTACAAGTGACAACGATATATTGTATCGGCCTTTAATAAAATATTATCATGAGTTTTAAAACTTGTTTTTTTTTACTTTGTTTTTCTTTTCTACAGAAAGTTTTTTTTTTTTTTTTTTTTTTTTTTTTTTTTTTTTTTTTGTATATTTGCAAGAAAAAAATGTATAGGTTGTGCACGAGTACCGGGGTATGTCTTTCATAATTCATCAAGCATAAAACAAAAAAAAGTGGCCTAGAATTTAGCATTATTTATTTGTAATTTTGTCAAGTATATAATGGATAATCTGATTTTCGTTTTAATATCCTATCCATTTAAATGGCCACATAAACAGGGTTAATTTATCATTGTTATTAAATTTTGATTGGCAATTATGAAATCTGGCTTTTTCGTCTGAGGTCTAAGGTCAAAGCATGAGGTCGGAAGTCAAATCACAGCAATGTTTGAACTGTTTAATACTACTAGTACTTGATGGAAGTATGTGAATATTATGATTATTTGATGTCATGCCAAGTGGTCAAAGGTAAAATCTTAAATGACCCTGTTTATAAATGATCTCCAATAACCATGATTATTATATGACTGGTGCTAATTTCCAGCCCTGATTGGAGGAGCGACGTCATGTGAAAAGTCTGTAAATATGTTACAGACCTTAATGAATAGAAAAGTGTTACAGACCTCGACCTATAAATAGAAAAGTGTTACAGACCTCGACCTATAAATAGAAAAGTGTTACAGACCGCTACTAAAAATAGGCCTAGGTATGTGTATGTTATTTTGTATTTGAAGTCTTTCACTCTGTGATTCCAAATGGTCCATACCATCCATCTGTTTATGGATTAATCTCATTGTAAAATATCATATGATAAAACAATTGTGGACTTCAGTTTCGGCCTATCCCTGATTTACGAACCCGTATCTGTATAAATACGTGGACTCCTACGTATCTATACATAAACATAAACATAGACATAAACCTGGTCTGAACAATATTCACATCGGCCGAATATTCACCTCGGCCTTCGGCCTCTGTGAATATTGTTCAGACCAGGTTCGTAAATTAGGGATAGACCTCACCCGAGGTCCATAATTGTATGATACAGTATGGTCTATTGAGGAACTCAAACAAATTTTAGTTTAACAAGAAGACGCTGTCATCGATATCCCGCTTGCACGGCAAAAGTCATTAAAACATGAAGCGTAAAATATAGGTCAAAATCACCATCCGCAATATGCATTCTGTAGAGCAACCCTAGATACACAGTTGATGTAAGTATAATCAGCATAGCACTTGTAGTAGGCAGAGCAATTCTTCTTAACCAGGTGCATGGACAGACGACGCACGGACGGACCACATTTCTATATCCCCCATCAACTTGTTGAGAGGCTATAAGATGATTCACGATACTACAAGGTATACATAACATGGCTACCGATCAATAACGATACTACAAGACATTCATCTGTTGAATAAATCAATTCCCAGAAGAAGAAAAAAATCGTCTTTCGGTTTCATTTGGTAGAAAATGTCTGGGCTACATCCATTTTGAAGGACTGCAGCGCTGCTTTCAATGTACATAACAAATGATGATGTCAGACTATTAGTTCAATGTACACAATAAATGATGATGTCAGACTGTTACTTTAAATGTACACAATAAATGATGATATCATAGGCTGTTACTTTAAATGTACACAATGAATGATGATGTCATAGGCTGCTATTTTCAATGCACGTGACAAATAAAGACGTCAAGACTATTTTCAATTGGCACAATAGAAGATGTCATAGACTGCATATTTAACGAACACAATTAATATAATGACAATGTCATCGGCTGTCCTTTTTAATGGGCACAATAAATGATGATGTCATAAACTGCTATCTTCAGTGACCTTCAAATGGATATGAGACGATTTCTTCCAAATGAGATATACATAAAGGGCGAAAGTACAATAATTTTATCAAGAGCGATCTGTTCAATGGATTTGTGTAAAAGCAAACAAGCTTCCCTTTGGAGTCAATTAAATATGTTCCAAGCAATAAGCTTTGCTAACATATTATGATTTTTTCCAATTAAAGTTTAAATTGATCAATGAAATCTTAAGAAATATATTTTTTTTAAGTATACTAGACATAGGTCAAGGATGGATTATTCTGACAGACTGTTAGTCGATCTCAGGTTAGTATAGAAAGATAACAAAAACATTTCATTTTTTTATAATTATTTAAGCTTGATAATACAATTTCTTACATACTCATTCAACTTTTGAACATAATTACCAATTTGCATGATTGACACAAATTTGGTTTAGGGAAGAACCAAGGAAGGGTGAATTGTCGCAACCAGTTGATCTCTGGTCTTCAGTATAAATATGACAGGGCAGGTTAGTTTTCAGGAAAATTCTAATATAACACTTTATAAACACATATATAAAGTACCTGTATTTACAGAAAGTGCTTGGATTTTCAAGTACATGAAGTGTGTTTCTTTTTTTTATTTAAATCAAACTTATTAACTCATTCTAACTAAAAAAAAACCAACTCAAATTACATAAAAAAATAGTCAGATTACAAAATTTCTTAATCACACAAATCTCCTCTTTCAGTTTCTTCTTTCTTTAAGTGTTATCCTGTAACAACAATTAAGATTACATTAAAAATTTGAAATCTTTTCGTAATTTTTCTGTGAAAATGTTTAACCTTTACAAGCACTACTTTTGCCTTTGTTTTTCACAGTGCAAATGTTATTTACACAAAACAATGACTAAACAATTTATCTACATGATTGTTAAGTGAAACCCGTCTAATCTGTTCCCTCAGCATTCCGACATTCCGTTTAATCCAATATTATGCTTAAACTCCTTTTTTTTTTTTATAAAAAACTTCCAAATACAACCTTGAAAACTATTCAGTATAAACTCTGCATTCCAACATATTGCCTATACCGACTAGTGTTATATTGTACAGGGTGCCTGATTCAAGTTAATATTGAGCAAATACCTTCTGTCCCACAAGATGTCAGATTATACAGGTTAATTTGACCAATATCTTGTCCCATAGTGTGTCTGATTAGACAGGTTAATTTGTCTGCAGGGTACGCTGTTGGATTACACCGGTTTATTTGACTCGCTGAGTGCCATATAATCTGACCTATATATTGTGTTGCAAAAAGGTGCCAGATTAGACAGGTTTCACTGTATAGAGTATACCACACTAATCTTTACTCTCTCTCTATAATGAAGCTCTGTGGATGATAATAGCACTGTCCCACAGCAATAGGGTACTTCTTACATTACTAAGCATCTACATGTCACAAGCATATGACTTCCACACCAATAGTCATAATGCTTAATTTACAATATCAATTCAGAATATGAGAGTAATATATCATTGTTTTAAAGATGTAAATGATATAATCTATCAACATTATCAATTCAGAATATGAGAGTAATATATCACGTTTTTAAAGATATAAATGATATAATCTATCAACATTATCAATTTAGTCATATGAGAGTAATATATCACGTTTTTAAAGATATAAATGATATAATCTATCAACATTATCAATTCAGAATATGAGAGTAATATATCATTGTTTTAAAGATATAAATGATATAATCTATCAACATTATCAATTCAGAATATGAGAGTAATATATCATTGTTTTAAAGATATAAATGATATAAGGAAATTCCATCTGCAACAGTATTTATTTTTTTAAATTGGAGCTCTTAGTACATAGTCCTGAGAGTGGAATCTCAAAATATTCCAAGTGCCAAAGAGAATCTTTCTGAAGTGTTTTGCCCAGATTTGAAAAAAGATGGGTGTTGGGCATTGGAAGCTTTTTATATGAAGCCCCACTTTCACCATTAATGCACATGTCAAGTTCGGTTGGTGTAGCACTTAAAAGCAAAAACTAAATGTTGATGGAGATGCTGACAAAGTCAATGGACCATGAAAGGTAGGCCGCGTCCACCATTCGATGCATGGGTTGAGATGTAATACCCAGGATGCATCTATGGTCAAAGTTTGGTTGGTGTACCACTTATACTTTCAGTGAAACTAACTTAAACGCAAAAACTTACTGTTGACGTCGTCGGAAAAGCAACACCTTAGTCTCGCTTCCGCGACTTTGTGGCGGCGAGACGAAAAATTTGGGGGAGTGTACATCCCACCCCCCCTCTCCCCCATAATGCCGGAGAAAACACTGTTTTTTCCATATCTTGTCATTAAAAGACAAAGTCAAATATTCTGTGAGAAAGAAACTTTTTATACAAGCACGTCTGTTATAGTTTGAAATCTCATCATACATTTTGATATTGCAAAATAACGACAAGGCTCATACCGAATGAGATAGTTCCATTCGTAACACACAAGGGGAGACAACTTACAATACACCTATCGACACATTTCATGCAGAAACCACAACTTTAAAAATAATCGAAGAACCATTCTATACATCTGTTGACCAAATTTAGAAAAGCTAATAACTGATCTTTTCAAAGCTGAAAAATGGCCACTCTTGGAAACTTACTTCTGACAACTGAAAATAAACACTGGATAATTCATGATGGAAATCCTATTTTCTAGTTGAATGATATAAAGCAAAAATATACATACATACATGTCCGTCAAAGTATCTACAAGTGTGATTTTATGCAGTATATAGTATAAGTTTACATCTACGGTTCTTCAGTGAGGTTCACATTTGAATTTATAGACGACAACACCGAATAAAGGATAAGGTATATGTTATTGTGTTAATAAGCAAACTGTATTAAAATATAATCACAATCATGGTTTAAATTTTCGTTTTCTTTATTCCTATTGATTCTATCAAGCAAAAATAAAAATCTGGGCTGGCATCAGAATTATTTTTTGTCAAACAAATACCCAAAACGTCATCAAATTATTATCTCAACAGTAAATCATCTTTATACAATGTAGACACAAATACATTTTTTTTTTTACATAATACATATATATTATAGAACCAATTTTCAAATTCCATGTAATTTTTTTATTTATTATAATGATACATTACAAAACAAAAATCTTATTTAGGTTGAACAATTTAAAAAATAAATAAATCAAGCTATGTTAAATACAGTTTTTCTTGTAGATTTTGAAAACTTACAATTCATAAAGAAATTCACCAATACTGCTATTAGAAAAAATAGGAATGAAAGTGAAAGTCAAAGAGCAAATTCACCTTAGGATCTTGACACATTTTACGTTATCCTATAATTACAAAGTTCTATGACGCAAAATATACAGACATGTTATACTAACATGAAACAGTCTCTTCATCATAGAATGGCCAATAGGAACAAGGCTTTCTTATGTTGACGACTCATCATATTTCACTCCATCTTCTCTTTTTGCAAAATTATTCTTTTTTCTTCTGTTCCTACTATTGCTTCTTTTCTCTGCTTCAAATGACAATGCAAATTCGGCCTCCTGCAGTTACACACCAAAGCAAGCCTTCTGATTGGTAAAAGACCTAATGTCTAAAGGTTCAATTCTGTCTTCACTTCAGTTTGTTTGTTGCAAATCACTGTTAATTCATAAAGACTATACGAGGTTAGTAGATTTATTTTTTTCTTCTTCTTTTATTTAAAAGAAGCATTTTTTTCCATTTTTTACACAATTTTTATTTTGTAAATTGAAATTCCACTTCAGTCAAGTATAGAAATTCATTTTGTCATGAACAGTTTAAACGTTCACAACTGAACTTTCTGAATAAATCTTTTCACAGAACAATCTGTGATTCACAGTGGTAAGATGGCCACTCTGTGAAGTTGTCGATTTTTTAAGCTGTTCGAGTTCTTCAGGCCAAGGGAGATAACCCTGCTTTGTCACGGCATTTTGTGATTAAGGCTCGCAACATGAACTGTCTTCTTGAAAGTTCTCTTACTTGCTGTAAACATAAAAAATACAAAATTATGTTACTTACAGGTAAATTCATACTTAATTTTTTTTTCATGTTTTCTTAATTTAGGATCCCTGTACCACTGCCAAAAACCAAGTGTTGGAAACTGTTTTTTCATGCATGACTATAGCTTTGATAAAAAAAAATCTGAAAAGACAACCTTACCTTATGTGACTTTTATGAGAAACAATAAGAATGAAATAAGAAATAATGAAATCAATAATATTGTTTTGAGTGTAAAATTTCAGTGGGGCTAGACCGGAATACGAACCCTGGATTTACGATTGTTATACTATCACTCTAACTAATTCGGATACCTGGTCGTCGGAAATAGGTTTGGTTTGGTTTGTTTGTGTTTTACGTCCTATTAACAGCTATGGTCATTTAAGAATGTGCCAGGTTTTGGTGGTGGAGGAAAGCCGGAGTTCCCGGGGAAAAACCACCGACCTGCGGCCAGTACCTGGCAACCTTGAAATATTCTGGCCCAGTAGGTCTACAGTTACAGTCAAATGGAAGTGGAGGGGATGATAACTGTATACATGAAATCTTCGTTGTGTATAAACATTTGTGGTTTTCTAGTTGCTTTTGGTCTGGTTTGGTTTGTTTGTGTTTTACATCCTATTTACAGCAATGGTCATTTCAGGACGTGCCAGGTTTTGGTGGTGGAGGAAAGCCGGAGTTCTTGGAGAAAAAACACTGACCAGCTGCCAGTACCTGGCGACTGCCTAAGTAGGTCTCGAACCTGCGACCCAGTGGTGGAGGGCTAGTGGTAGCAGAAAGTCAGATACCTTAACCACTTGGCTTCCGTGGCCCCCTTGTGTTTGCTATTGAACCACAAAAATAAATACCCCTCGTGGTTACTATTGATCCACGAAAATAAATACAACGAATTTATATGATATGCATGTCTACTATTTGTTAATATAGGATATTCACGAGAGTTTGTACCACGAAACGATCTTAATGACTTTAAACCACGAAAGAAAGTACCCATGAACATTTTGTGTTATACAGTATACGAAAAACCACAGCGCAGCGGGACAGGGATCCTAAAATTCAAATTTTATATGACAAGTCTTTTTTACATTTCAATACAGTTTGTGCTGAGATTTCCCAAGGCTTTTGAAAAGTTCAGTTTTCTATTGATAACAAGTTAATATTGAAGCAAAAGTTGAACTTTTAAGAGTTGAGTTATTAAGTTATCAAAATAATAAGGATGCAATCTTGAAAATATTTTTTCATCAATGTAAAAATAACAAACTTTTGCAAAATATATTAAAAAAAAAAATCAATAGAAAGAAGCAACTTCAACTAATTAATGATAATAATACATTTTCAGGAAAGCTTCAAGAAATTGGATACAGGTCTTCATGAATACTATTTAATGAAAATTCTCCATATTTTATGTACAAGCTTAACTTCCTCAATTGTCAAAGTGAAATTCTGAAGACTTGACATCAGAAATTGAACAAATCACACACACAAATAACCAGAGATGGTGTCAAAGCCACCAAATGCTTGCCTGTTTAAAATTTTATCCTATTTAAAAATTTGTTTGTAAAAATGTATTTTTTTAAATTTTAACTTCACTTCACAGGAACCTCTATGCAAAATATCAGCATCCTAGTACACATATTTAATGAATGGCAAGCTTCTAAATAACTTGCAGTTAAAACTTTAACGTTGATGTGCTTAAAAAAAGTTGAGTACAAAAGAGGTGGAAAATTTGAAATTATTTATAAATTTTTACTTCACTACATCATTAATATACCCCACAGGAACCTCAATGCCAAATATCAGCATTCTAGTACACATGTTTAATGACCGACAAGGTTCTTAATAACTTGCAGTTAAAACTTTAACGTTGATGTGCTTCAAAAAAGTTAAGTACAAAACAGGTCAAAATATTTCAAAAAATTGAAATCATTTTTTAATTTTAACTTCACTTCATCAATATTATACCCCACAGGAACCTCCATGCGAAATATCAGCATCCTACTACACAACTTTAATGAATGACAAGCTTGTAAACAACTTGCAGTTAAAACTTTAACGTTGATGTGATTAAAAAAAGTAAAGTACAAAACAGGTCAAAACATTTCAAAATTAAAAAAAATAAATGTTTTTAATTTTTACTTCACTACGTCAATATTATACCCTACAGGAACCTCCATGCCATATATCAGCATCCTAGTACACAACTTTAATGAATGACAAGCTTGTAAACAACTTGCAGTTTAAACTTTAACATTGATGTGATTAAAAAAAGTAAAGTACAAAACAGGTCAAAACATTTCAAAATAAAAAAAAAAAAATGTTTTTAATTTTTACTTCACAACGTCAATATTATACCCCACAGGAACCTCCATGCCATATATCAGCATCCTAGTACACATATTTAATGAATGAAGCTCGAGCTCTCTGTTCTTCGAACAGGCGAGCTAAAAAAATAAATCAGTAACTTTTGAGGTTGAGAGAAAAGTTGAATGTCCATTTGCAGAAAATTTTCAAAGTTGAGGTATTTTACGAATCAGTGGTTGTTAAAAACAGGGAAGTTGTGGGTAAGGTGAAAGAGTTCTTACCTTTAGGAAGACATCAATATCAATGACATCTTTGCGTAGTGCGTCGCCGAGGTAGAACAACGCATCTTCAATGGCTTGTTCCTCTGCGAATGAGTTCACCAACCTACAAGCATCAACATTAGATAGAAATATTAATACACATATATTTTGAACACTACTTGTGATTTTTGTTTTTCAGAACTAGAAGTATGTTTAACATGAAACCCACATTCACAGTTTCCAAGGTAAAAGGAATCACAAAAAATATTCATAAATAGATAATTTTATGTGAACAAAAAGCATATACAGTTACTATTCAACCTTTGACCTGGAGGTGGAGGTCACCGCAACCTAGTATAATGAACTGAGCTTAGGCTGTAAAGTTTAAACCATTGGAGACATTTGAGTACCTTTGGAGTGTACATATGCATCATCCACTGAGTGGTCAAAATGAGGGAGTCTCCCTCCCAATGAGGGAGGGTTGACAGCTATGGTAATGACTGTTTTATACAATGGTATCGTGGTGACCACAGCATTGTCTAGTCCAGCTAATACAAATTTAAAAGTTTAACAAAAGAAGAGAAGAATACACTGACTGTTTATACAGCGGCATCGTGGTGACCACTGCATTGTCTAGTCCAGCTCAGATTTTTTTTTAAAGTTTAACAAAAGAGGAGAAGAATACACCTACTGTTTATACAGCAGCATCGTGGTGACCACTGCATTGTCTAGTCCAGCTCAGATTTTTTTTTAAAGTTTAACAAAAGAGGAGAAGAATACACCTACTGTTTATACAGCAGCATCGTGGTGACCACTGCATTGTCTAGTCCAGCTCAGATTTTTTTTTAAAGTTTAACAAAAGAGGAGAAGAATACACCTACTGTTTATACAGCGGCATCGTGGTGACCACTGCATTGTCTAGTCCAGCTCAGAAAAATTTAAAAGTTTAACAAAAGAAGAGAAGAATACACCTACTGTTTATACAGCGGCATGGTGGTGACCACTGCATCGTCGATGTTCAGTCCCCCCTGTTTGCCCATCTTATCCAAGGCGTTCTTGACCTCACTATCCTTCTCCTTCAACATTTGAATATTGTTCTCGATGTCATTCTGAAAAAACAAGCCATTCCGATTGATATATCTCGCCTATGCCCCGCTTTGACCATCAACGCACATATCAAAGAAACTAACTTAAACGCAAAAACTTGTTGATGGAGATGCTGACAAAGTCAATGGACCATGAAAGGTAGGCTGCATCCAGCATTTGATGCATGGGTTGAGATGTACTACCTACTACAGCTGACTCAACTGATTCAGCACGCTGTGGCTCAGTGAGTTTTTTTCAGCAGTTTAGAGTCGAGGCACTGGTTGTTTACTCTCTTTGCTTGACAAAGGAAACAGATGTTTTTGAAAGCTCGCAAAATATGTTTTCAATTCCTGTTTGTGTTCAAAACAACCTTAGCCTTTGATATGCACACCAAACTTATGAATCTTGTTCCGAAAATTTAATTTAACTGTAAGAAGCATTCTGATTGGTTCATTTATGCAGAGTTCACATCAAGTTTTCCAAATGAGAAGGCGAGATTGAAATTTAACACTGGGCAAAAAGTGCTATCTGGAGATCTTATTAACAGAACGCAACACTATGTAAGTTCTTTTTTCAGAATATCAGAAGGGCAAAATTTGGCAGAGCAAAAAATTCATGCGGGCAAATTAGATAAACTTCAATCATGCAATGTTAATATTAAATCTCAATAATGATAATAATAATAATAATAATTTGAGGTTCTTATAAACCGCTTTATCACAACCTAGTTCGTAGGTCGTCTGAAAGCGGTTTGCAAATTATTATCCGTTAAAAATAAAATAATGGTCCAAGACAAACTAACTTTAGCAAAACTACAGGAGTCAATGCATCAACGACATTTGGGCATACATACCTTTTCCGTATCCAGATCCTTCATCATTTTGTCCAATTTGTCCCTCCCTTGAAGAAGATCTGTCTGCGTTTTGTGCAACACATTCATTTCAGCCTACAAGTGGAGTTCCAACATATAGAGACCACAGAAGTCAGAAACGAGGAAAACTCACTGGAGTGACGGATCCTATTTATAGACCTGTTTGTTCAGCTTTAGCTAAATGCTTAAATTTCCCAAGTAATTTAATGTGGTTTTTTTTGTAGATACTGGGATCAAATAAAATTATTTAGAAAAGAAATCGGTTCAAAATTGATTTCACAGAAGATAGGTGTCAACCTCTGACACCTCCAATGAGGGAGATCTCCGTCATTCCACATTTCCAACGAGGAAGAAAGTGTGTGAAAAGTATGTATCAAAATAACTCCGAAAGCATTCGTTTGATTCAGACATACCTTTTGTTTCGAGAGACAAAATTAGGGAGGGGGCTTAATTAATATTGCAGGCATCCATCCTTTCCAAGAACATTTGCCAAAGTGGGGAGGGGGCTTATTTGCAGTCAAATACGGTAAATAAAATCATGATACATGGGTATGATGCAGGAAAGAATTAACTTCAAAATGGATTTCATGGAACCATTTATCCAATTCAAGTCGTAGAACAATATTAATAGAATTCCACAGGTAACATCCAGATGAACAAAATTAGAAAACAATGTTATAAATATACAGTAATAACATATAAATGTAATTAAGTGTGAAGTGCAAAATATACAGTGGGCAAATATGGATTTCGACGACAGAGGGCGATTATTTCCTTGTATACAGTACATTGTTGGTGTTAGAATGAAGAAAATCTAATAACTATTTTCAGACATCACCATATAAAAGTTATATATTTCTTTAGATATTAACTAGCAAGCAAAACTCTGCTTACCGGTACTTTATACTTAAAGCAGTTAAACTTTGGCCTTTTTCAGCCCTCCATCGTCAAATTTCTCATGATGGCAAGTATTAGTACAAAGCACTTAGCATTTACTTGTGAAGGGGAATTTAACATTTGGCAAATATGAATTTTGCTTGTGAGGAGCGAATATTTGGGTAACTGTTTTATCAAAATCCAGCTTGGTACAATTGGCTGTTTTTAAACCCATACGTGTTGAGCTGATTTAAACCAGATAAACCACATAAAAATAAATGTTATTTTTTTTTTGAAAAATTCACCAAAAAAGCTGCTCAAAAATAAGAGTACCTATCTTGAATCGGTCAAAGTATAACAATTTAGTAATAATATACCTGCGCTTGTTCAAATATTTCCCTCAGCCTCCGTTTCATTTTATCCTCGACGGCTGATAACAGTGACATCCTAAGGTGTTCTTCTGTCACTGTGTTGGTATTACCAGGCCCACTCTGGCTAGAGCTGGTCACTGTTGTTACAATCAATGATCATATCTTATGATTACAAGGTCATCAAAATATCAACCCAAGGTCATAAATTTCTAAACGCAAGGTCACAGATGTCTTACACAAGGTCACAGATGTCAGACACAAAGATGTCATACTCAATGTCACAGATGTCTCAGTCTGATTTAAGGTTACAGATATAAATATACAAGGTCTTATATGTCTTGATACAAGGTCACAGATGTCTCAGTCTGATTCAAGGTCACAGATATAAATATACAAGGTCTTATATGTCTTGATACAAGGTTACAGATGTCTAAAATCAAGGTCACAGATGTCTAAACTCATGGTCACAGATATAAATATACAAGGTCTTAGATGTCTTGATACAAGGTCACAGATGTCTAAACTCATGGTCACAGATATAAATATACAAGGTCTTAGATGTCTTGATACAAGGTCACGGATGTCTTAACTTAAGGTCACATATGTCTGATTCAAGGTCACTGATGTCTGATATAGGTTACAGATATAACTATGCAAGGTCTTATGTTTTGATATTAGATCACATATGTCTTAACTCAAGGTCACTGATGACTGATTCAAGGTCACATAAATATTCAAGGTCACGGATATAATCATACAAGTCTTGATTCAAGGTCACTGATGTCTGATATTCAAGGTCACATATAATTATTCAAGGTCTCATAAGTGTTGATACAAGGTCAAAGATGTCTTAACTCATGGTACTTAAAACTTCAGGTCACATAAACATGTCTTTTAATCACAATGTCAGAGATGCCTAAAGACAAGCTTGGAATCACTGGCTCCAGTACTAGTATTATAAAAAAAATCCCTAATATTTCAGAAAATTCCTCAACTTGAAAACATTGCTGAAGTAAAGGAAAATGACTTAAAACTTCCTATCCACACTGTGTTTTTTTTGTATATGCTGTCAGCTCCCCTTAATTTCGTTTTAGATATAACTGTAGCACATTTTGGCCAGAAGACAATGCAGATCAGCTGATTATCGATTAGTGCGAAAGTACAACAATCTGAAGTCCAGTCCAAACCTAGGTCTCTCTGCCGTCGATTGGTGATGACAGGAACATTCAAAGTGAGGCTGAATAACATTAACCTTTCGGGTTCACACTTTTGTTTGTAATGTAAATTATAATCAAATTCATGATGTGTCCTGGTCAATGCCATCATTATTAGCGATTGCCATCAGGGCTTCATATGCAAATGTATATTGTTGCTATACCATGATAAATTATTTCAATTGTCAAATCAAATGCTGTGTTACATCACAAATGAATTAGAATTTCCACTGAACCAATCATATATTACGGATAAATTCAGCTGATTCCCAACCCCTCGTAATATTCAGTTCAAATGTTTGCAGGACATCACTAAGACTGTGTCATCACACATAACATATATACATAAAAAAAAATGGTGGTAAAAATGTGGTACGATACAGCAATATTTTCATTTTTTGCATTGCGATATTGCGATACTTCTATGCATGTTTTCCAATACAGTTTTGAAAGTTCCGTATTACCTGTACTGGCGGTAGATGTGGGGTACTGTGATTGAGGATAGCCTGGGTACGGGGTCTGGGACGGGTACTGCTGCTGACCACTCTGGGGGTAGCTCCCTGTACTTGGTGGATATGCTGGAAATCCTTGCTGTGGGTAATTTCCACCGTAATTGTACTCGGGTCTGCTCCCTGCCTGATTGTACCCCCCTGAGGGGTACTGGCTATATGCTGGAGGGTTGGCGGTGGTTCCTCCTGGTGTTGGCATCTGAAAGCCTCCTGAAATCATATTGGATTTTGAATTTATCAAATTATCATCTGTTTCAACAGTCAACACAATAGATCAAGAATGAAAAACAAAAACTGCCAATAGAAAAAGATATGCTTTAAACCATGCTGAGGCGATAAAGTGCATACTGTAAAAGCATATATTTTCACTGGGGTTAAATTCGGTTGTTTTTGTATAGGGACAAATTTGTTGGAATTATATTTCGTGGAATCAATATTTTAAAACCCAGCCTTTTTTTCTGGTAGGTAAGAAGTTTAAATTGACAGGTGTGACGACACAGTGCAGGTAAATATAGTACAGGTAAGATCGGATGAGATTTACTCACTCGATGGGTATCGGTCAAATCCTTCACGCTCTATAGCTTATATATGTATACAAAGAGCGATATACACATAATGTATACTTTTTAGACTCACATAGACGTACATGTACCTTGACAGGTGCTGACGTTACCTGTATAACAATAACTGTGTTACAAATATAACGCTTGATTGACAAGCTGTTGTTATAAGTGTTTACCTCTGTGTCTGTGACGATAATTACACCGTTTATCATGACTTGTGTCTAAATGTAAATACACCATGGATTTGTAATAAAATCAATAGTTTATTCAATATTTCCTTTTAGTTTATATGTTTAAAATTTTGTTGGAATTGTAGTTCATGGTTTTTATAAAACCACCAAATAAGCAAAATTAAATCCCCTACGAAATATTATGTTTTACAGTACATGTCAACTTCTGGACCCTCCTCAGAGAGATTTGTCCTTCTAACCAAGCTCCTATAGCTAGAAAGCAATGAAAGTTAAGTGCATGAAACTTTACGTGGAATTTCTTCAGTTGCATGGTGCAGTGAAACATGGCTTCATCAAAAAAAAAAAAATCCCTTTATTATTTTGAAAAGTTCTGCTGCATTCTTAAAGTATCACTAAAGAACCCAGACCAGTGACTCTTCTAAGTGTAACTCATTCACCCCTGAAAGGACTATATATGGTTTGGGCCTGTTTTGCCCCCGCAAATGCATCAAAATTCAAAACCTTTAAATGAACTTTGAAATGACTGTTTCTTTAACTTAGAATACTTCCCAAATACTATCATGAAAACATTTATTTATATTTCTAATTATTGTTGCCATGGTAACAAGTTCAAATTTGCATAAATTAGAAAAAAATGAATATTCAATGAATATTGTGATATTTTGCATAGTTTTTCTCCTAGAAACTATAGAGCGCATGCTTGAACAAACTTAATATCAAAGGATAATGTGTAGGCACCTGTAATACATCTTTAGGTGAAATATAAAGTTTGTTGAAGAGTGCGCTCTATGGTAACTCAGAGAAAAAGTAGGTGACCAATCAAAGAACTAGAATCATGCCTTCTATTTTGCTGTGACATTTTCCAGGGATGCAGAGAGCGTAAGTGAGAGTAACCCCTGGAGTATTGAGGATGTGGTTTCCCAAAACATTGTCATCAGCCAGCCCTCTACGTTACATTCTTTATATAAAAATTCTTGAAATTCCTGGCCTCATTACATCAAGCAGTTCTGGTATAAATGCCACTACTAGGACTAATGTTTTTGTACAAAAGCATTTCTTTGTTTGACTTATCATCTGAAATAACTGCAGAATCAGCTGCTGTAGCAATTGATCTGTTGCCACAGTTCATCAGTGTCAACTTCATCCTGTTTCAGAGTCACAACAGGGTTGCCTCCTTCTTATTTCTCCTTGGTCCTATTTTCTTTCTTGGAATTTGCTACAAAGACATTTTTGACAGTGATTTTGCCAACACTGATCTCACTTGGCAATAGATTGGTTGAGTTGTCTCCCTTAGACCAATGAGGGAACTGGACCAGATAAATTTGTGGAAATGTAAATGGCAGTTTTATCATGGTTTGTTTCTTCCAGTTTGATACAAATAGGTAAGTGATGGAGCATCACCACCAAGGATTCCGTAAATGTTAGTTTTATTAGTATACATGTGTCACCCTGGTAAAATACTAGCCGCTTCCTACCGACTTGGCGAGGGAGAATTTCCCATTAGCTCATTCCGTAGAGTGTAGGTTCGACCCTTGGCGGAGGCATTGAAAAAAATAATTACCTCTGTTACATTGGCGCACACGTAGGGACTCGAGAGATATGACAAAAGTACTTACCTCTGTTACATTGGCGCACGCGTAGGGACTCGAGAGATATGACAAAAATACTTACCTCTGTTACATTGGCGCATGTGAAGGGACTCGAGAGATATGACAAAAATACTTACCTCTACATAATTTGATACAAATAAATTTATGACAGAAATTCTACGTAAATACCAACACTGACATCACCTGACAAATGATTGGTTATGTTTTCTCCCTTAGTGGCTAACAAATAAAATCACAGGGTCTCTCTGCCTTAAGACATGGTGTTATATACCAAACATTTAAGTGATACTGTTATTTCTAAACATTTTCTTCCGATTGGTAAGTGTTTCTATGTGACGTTACGACGACTAGTCCAGTATGTACTCTGTCGCCTTCATCAGACATATGACCATTAAAATGTATGTACACAAGTCATATCGGTTGAAACTAATTGAACATACCCTTAAAGTGTAGCCGAATCAACATCGATTTGTGGACAGCTCTTACACCTTTGTGTACATACGCTTCACTGGCCATTTGTCTGATGAAGGTGACAGAGTACATACAGTACTAGTCATCGAAACGTTACATAGAAACACTTACTGGTTGTGTTACAAGAATCGTTTCATTAGCGATACTGTTGTGTTTATATATATTATTGTATACCTTGTGAGGGGTATGGAAGGTTGGATGGCTGTTGTTGGGAGTATTGCTGCTGCTGTCGCTGTGCCTGAGCCTGACCCCGGGAAAATACTGGAGGATCATCGCTAAATACAATCACAAGTATCTGTATCAATCCAAGTAGGTCCGATTGAGGCTGAAAAATATGGCAATTCAATAACGTCACAGAACAAGAAAATTATGATTTGGAATTCAGAAGGATCACAAATCCAATACAAATTTTGTCAAAGGATTCATCCAATCAACTTGAACATTTTAGAGAAGATCTTGACGAAAGTTGAAATCAAGAGACCACTGGGTCCCAATCACTTCCCCAACCCCATTTCTGATATACTATTTCACATTTGAATCTACATGTAGTTATACATAAATTTAAACAAACCATTCAGATTGATATGTCTCGCCTGTGCCCTGCTTTGACCATCAATGCACATATCAGCGAAACTAAGTTAAACGCAAACGTCATTGTTAATGAAGATGCTGACAAAGTCAATGGACCATGAAAGGTTGAGGCCGCATCAAGTATTTAATGCATGGGTTGTGATTTACTACCTAAGATGCATCTATGGTCAAAGTTTGGTTGGGCTAGCACTTATACTTTCAGCGAAACTAAGTTAAACGCAAAAACTTAATGTTGGCGTCGCTGCCGCCGCTGCTGTTGGAAAAGCAACACTTTAGTCTCACTTCTGCTACTTTGTGGTTCTTTTTAAACATATTTGACCCCTGTGACCTTGAAAGTAGGTCAAGGTCATTTTTACTCTTTCCCAGGTACCTACTGGCCAAATGCCATGACCCTAGGTCCTCCGGTTCTTCAGAAGAAGTCGTTCAAAAGAAAAAGTTGACGGACGGACAAAAATGTAAGAGGAGATTGCCGGACAAAAATCAAATACTGAAATGAACAAAGGGCAATAACTTTTGCAAAAATCGTTGAATCAAAATTCTTTTATGGGAGACTCAACTTCATATCATGATTATAATGTATACCAAGTTTCAAAGAGATTTGTCAAAAATGTAGGAGGAGATTGCCGGACAAACAAAAGTTTACGCCGGATGGACGGACGACGCCATACCATAATACTCCCGTCAAATTTGACGGGCGTATAAAAAATAAAATGGGAAAATTTTGAAATGTATTGGATATGTAACGATGCAGTGACGCTTACATATCTCCAGTCGCGGAGATAGGGCAGATCCACTTTGCCGTTGGCGTCGACATTTCTCCCCTGTTTGATCTGCATGCTGGTTGTAGGTTTGACAAAGACCATTGGAGGATTGTAGGGGTGCGTGTCCAGGATCCAGATACACACTGGGATATTATAGGTAACACCTGTAAACACAGACACCCAATGTTATAGGTAACACCTGAAAACACAGACACCCAATGGTATAGGTAACACCTGTACACACAGACACCCAATGGTATAGGTAACACCTGTAAACACAAACACCCAATGTTATAGCTAACATCTGTAAACAAACGGACAAACAATGTTATTGGTAACATCTGTAAACACACGGACACCCAATGTTATAGATAACACCTGTAAACACAGACAACCAATGTTATAGGTAACATCTGTAAACACAGACACCCAATGTTATAGGTAACATCTGTAAAAACACGGACAAACAATGTTATCAGTCTTAGAATTTAGAAATTACACACCATAGACAAACTTGCCAACTTTTTGAAATTTCCATCGGGGTGATTACGCATGCTCAGAATTAAGTACAAATTAACAGCATAAATATAATATGTGTATGTACACTCAAGGGAAAAAATACCGCTTTTAAATGGCACCTTTTGAGCTGTTCTTTCAATTAATGAAATCATCAGATCTTAGAAGATAGGAATAGAGGAACAAATTCACTAGTTGAAAATGCTTAATGTTAGGGTCCAAAATCTGGAGTCCCCCTCCATAATAGGGAGAGTTGGCAAGTATGCACAGACAAAAGGTCTGTGAGATCAATAGAATCCCTCGGCCCGTTTGGGGTGAGATAGGGGTATCTTAACCCGAGGGGGATGATTCTTAAGTTGCCAAACATAAGGCTTAGCCGAGTGTGTGGCTATTTAAGAATCTTCCCCGAGTGTTATGGTTCGGTCCCTATCTCACCCCAAAGGGGGCGAATGATTCTTAAACTCTTAAGTTACCCTGTTCAGCCATTGTGCATCATATACATTATATGTAATGCTAATATTGCAGGCTAAATGCAGGGTTGATGTAATGATGATGCATTATTAGCGTGACGTCATTATTGTTGACGTGAAGTCATACAATTGTTATGAATATATATATAGGGGAATCCCCCTGTGGCGACTCAACCCTAGGGCGAGTCAAGGATAACGCACACTGGAAAAAAAGTGTAAGTTCACCGGTACCTGTCCAGGGTAAGAGATTACAGACACATCGAAATTTTGTAGACCAGACCTTGACCAACAACTTACTTTTATGTTTTTCGTGTTTGATAACATATGAAAATATTACGGACTATTTTTTACAGAACACTTTTTTACCTTACTTCTATACTTATCATTGAATCATACACGTAATAAGAAACTTGGCATCTTGGTCTTTATGAAGTAGTTAGTACTCATCCTCGATATCCAGGGGTTACGCTCACCTTTGCTCTCTACACCCCTGGAATATGTCATAGCAAAATTGAAGGCTCGGTGCGTGTGCGCCACCTTGTTGGTGAGACACGAAGACTAGTTCAATCCTTTGATGTAAGAAAGAATCTCGCAGTAAACGTAATGGTAAAAATTGACAGGCTTTGAGGTCGGGCGACTCTCCTTTGTAATCTTCGAAGGACAGGTATCAGCCTAGCAATTGGTCAGTTGTTTTTTAACCGAGACCAATCAAACAGCTATCCCGGTTGTGCCTTCAATTTTGCTATGACATATTCCAGGGGTGTAGAAAGCGAAGGTGAGCATAACCCCTGGATATCGAGGATATGAAGTACCATGAATGATTCTATTAAATATTAAACAATGTCTATTTCAAGATACTTGATAACTTCTGGGACTTCACCACTTGTCTTCAGTGTCAGTCAATGTTTTACTATTAACTGAAACATGTAGCTAAAGTATGTTAATTAGCAATTAGGTCAGATTTATTTCAGGGATACAGATTGAATTTTGGAATGCAAATGCTACAATCCAATAGTTTTGAAATCTAAAACCTGTATCTTTTTAAAATGAATAACACTTTTGCATCAAATCATACTGATATACTTACTTCTGTATGATACAGGAATAGTCCCGTCCAAATTCAAGAGCTCCTTTTTCGACCCATCATTGAAAACTGCAAAAAGTGAAAATATATAAAATATACTAAGAGGTACATCTTAAAATTCATTATCATATGTCCATTAACTGTTTTTCTGATTTTTACAAAACCTTAATCATAAGTTTATGATAACAATTTGCAATAATTTAAGACAAAATTGGATGTCATTTTGAATTTTTTAGGGATGCAATATATTTACGGGACCAACTTTGAGAGATAGATTCTTGTTTTACATCTTTGCAACAATTACAAATTTTAACTCATTCACCTCTAGATTTTTACATTGGACTTGCCCAATCTTTGATCTGATAATGTTCAAATGTGAATTTAGGGGTGAATGGCATGTTTACATGGCCACTCAACTCCAATGGCCACATAAGAGTGCTGTGACGTCACACTGAAATGTCAGGACCTCGACATTCCATCGACTCGGCCACATTAATCTAACAATGAGCTGATCGGTGATGTCTGGGAATAAACTGTTGCAAGGACAGTTTTGTTTTGTTGTTAGTAGGGACGGGCATTCACTTTAATATCATAATCGATTTGTAATTGGAATCAGTTAGCTAGCTGATTGATGATCGATAGCATAATCTTTTCATAATTTTATGGGACTGAATACCCAAATGAAGTCATGAGAACACACTACTGTTACATCAGACAGAGTTGTTCACTATACACAAGGTTTCATTCTTTTATAAGGAATAGATATCAAGAAACCTTTATGCATTGTTATCAAACATACAGTATAAATCATAACAAAATGTGACTTTCAAAGCATACTTTACATGGAAGACATTTGAATACTTTGATTTCAATGATGAACCGATTATACCAATTATGGAATTTGAAATCGATAACTGGAATAAGAAAGGGCAAACCAATCAATTTTCGATTATAATCGATCATCAGCCCATCACTAGGTGTTAGGGGTTTGATATCTTTGCAACAGCTAATGCTATTGTCATATATATGAAGATCGTGCCCATCAAGATCCGATGACACCGCCGAAAAACCCCAAACTACGGGAGTGAGAAAAGGACAAATACAATGGGGAAGTGATATGCAGGTGAGAGGAGAAAATAAAACATTGGGACAAATAAAAATGTATTTTTTCCCCAATTCACATGTAATCATTAGCATTAGGATCCCCGTACCACCGGCAAAGACTGAAACTAGGTGTTGGAAAATGATTTTCCTGCATGACTATTCCGTCTTTGCGTATTGCAGAATTATCTTCTCTTGGGAGCAGGTATTGATTGTTACGTCATTGGTTTGTGCGAGAAAATTACGTTGTTTCCTCAAAAATTGATGACGTTACTCTCACAAACAAGTGACGTAACAATCAATACCTGCTCCCAAGAGAAGATAACTCTGCAACATGCAAAGACGGAATAGCTTTGATAAATCATTTCCAAAAAGAAAAACATATCTTGTAGGAATTTTGTTGAGAAATAATAGAGAGAAACGTATCATAATCAATAACAGTATTTTGAGCGGAGAGAAAAATCTGCAGGGCTAGACTGGGATTCGAACCCTGGACTTAAAATTGTTTTAATATCGCTCTAACTGATTGGGCTGCCAGATCAACAGAAGTATTCTTGCCCAATTGTGCTTCAGTTATGTCTAAACGGAAGTAAAGTAAAAGAGTCTAAGGTTACTGTATTTACAAAAAAACACAGTGCAGTGGCCTGGGACAGGGAACACTAAGAGGAAATTTAATATATTAACTCACTGTAAGGATTGTAAGCTGGTCGAAGGTCCTTGAATTGTTGAAATACATTCAGTACATCTCTTTTGGCAATGTCTGCATACTTATACTGAAAAGAAATAAATTGTTCATCTTAAACATTAGTATTTACCAATAAAAAGCTTTAATCTAACAACAAGAGGCCCAAGGGCCTTAGCGGTCACCTGAGTTATATCATAGGTACTGGTAGCTTTATTTTATTGTTTAGATGTGATGTGGAAATCAGCATGTAAACTAAGTGAAATACAATACTTGTCATGTCATCAATGGATAAGAATTTGAAAATATTGGTAAATGTTCCCTTTGGGGCCCCGCCCTAGNCAAACAATTTTTTTAGGGCGAAACATTGTTTGGTATTTTTTTCTCATTTTTATTTGTTTTAAGTCACAAATTAAGTCTTCTTAGTCTTTCATATCATTAAAATTAGTTGTATTAAAAAAATATGTGTTTGTGTTTTGCTAATTGGAGGAGATCATTTTGAGAAGTTTTGATAGTACCAACAAATAAATATTAATATGCATATTAATTAATTTAGTTTCTTTATATGTCCATATCTTATCTATATATTATACGTATCTATGTACTTAGAGAAATTAATTAAGTTTCGTTATATATCCATAACGTTAAAACACGGACAGGTGCATTTTATAAAGAACAACATTACTGGTTGTAATGTGCAGTATATTCCGGATATTAGTATGTCCGTTGTCGGGTGATGAATATACAGGTTCATTCTTTATCTTCCGCCACGTAATTATACGTATATTATATCTGGATTCAAGAGAAAGATAAGTTTTTTTTTAACTTTTAACATAATATTAATGACTTAAAGAAAAATATATTTTTTAGGGCGAAACAACCTGGGGCGAACGGGTTTTGGGGCGAAACAACCCTTAGGGCGAACGGGATTTGGGGCGAAACAACCCGTTACCGTANGATAGACGTGCCCACCACCTATGAGTAAAGCATATGTGTATTTCAGACATTTGTAACGAACCCCTGTGGATCAACTTTCAATTTCACAACAGGAAGGTTGAAATAGACAATATGATTGTATGGCGATACAGTGATTGATTGGGTGCGTTTACTTTTTAATATTTATATATTAACTCACCTTGGCTAGAGATGTTTTCAGATATGATTCGTAGTTCGTCGTCATCGTTGATGGGTTTCAAAGAAGTACAAAATAATTTTCTAGTGCCAAATTACGTCACAAACGCTACGTATAAATAATATATCCTTGTTTATATATGAGTTATCAAGTTACCTATCCCACACTTTATCAGCTATATTCCTACATTCTATATACGTGAACAATGTCGATAAATTTCCATTTCAGAAGATTATGTCAGCCATATAAATATTAAAGAATGAATCAGTGTTTGCTACATGTTTGTACAGCATTTCATCGCGCTTATTTAAAGCACTTTGGTGACCAGGATGTTAAGAATGGCCTGTCATCTAAAAATAGCATGTGACGTTATGTTGGGGAAACCCTAGGCCTATTGCAGTACGTCCTATTTTCGACGTGTCTTATTTGACAGTAAACAACTCATAGTTTTTTCTGTTATTTAAAGTGAAAGTATAGACTGAGTGCGAGAATACCTTCAAGGGCCTGCACTTTAACTGGAAGAAGAAAAACGAAAAATTATTAAGATTGAACCACGGAATTAAGTCCGTGATTGAACTGTCAGACTTACACTGACACAAAATTGTAAAATACCGCCATTGATACCAATTATTGTAACATGTAACATTATGCCTGTTACTAATTTATTATTTATTTACTTATATGTTGCCGTTAAAAACAAGACTGGGACGAATAACGTATATATATGTGTCTCTGAAACCCCCTCAGTAATAAAACAAGTTGGGCCTAAGTTAACATATACAGGCCAACGAAAGTCAAATTGACTACGACTTGAATTGTTTTATCTATTTTTTGTAACTATTGACTAGTGTGTGTTAAAGATGATAATTTAAATATTGTACTTACATAATTTGCAGTGTGTAGCACATGGCAAAAAGGTTACGATGTGACAATTCATTTTCATTTTTATCCTACCCCGTGTCAACTTGTGACCCTCGACCAATATCAGCCCTCGGGCCTCCGGACCCTTGGGTTAATTACATGGAAATGTTCATATGATAACCTTTAAAATGAGTTACTGCAGAAGCGGTTGCTTTTCGTTCCTTACGGTACACGGCAAAAAAACACAAACATGGAATTACTATTGCAGCGCAAGTTTTAAATATGTGATTTTTCACCCCTCTAGGTCGGGGATCGAGAAAAGAAAACACCTGCAGAGGCGACTTAGTGGGAACCCACATGCAGAATTGGGGATTTGCTTTTATGCCCTCTACTTGGGGACACAAGAGCGACCAAAATAAACCTGCTGCAACCATTGGCATATTTGGGATCTTTATATTTCCGTCTACTTGACTTCTTACTACCTTTTATTTCCTAGCGCCTTGCTTGACAACATCTAACTTTTGGCTTTAATGTTGACCGTTTGCCCAGAAGAAGAAGGCAATGTGTTCTGTCCCAAGGCCGGGTAATACCAAAGTCCTTAAATAACAATGGTATAGTTAAATTGTTATTCCCTGTTTAACGTTCAGCATTTAAGGGAATGGCAACAATTGGTTCACCCGGTGTCCGTATAATGTGACCGGGCGGAATGCTGTGCTGGGTGCCTTCGGCATATGGTATTTCAGTGAGGTAACATAGCAATATAATGTTGGCATCAGATCCGCGCATTCACAAGGAGGCAAGTACAGAAACATACACTGTCTCAGGCACGTCCTTAAATGACCTTATAGCTGTTCATAGGACGTTAAACAAAATAAAACCAAACCAATTCTCTTCTGCTTTTGTCACCCGGTTCCCACACTATTACAAAACTTTGTATCTGATTCGATTAATTACCTTCAACTTATCAATGACGTATTTAGGCGAAACTGGAATAGAATATTTAATCCAATGGTCCAAATCACGCCTCTCGAAATGTATCCTCCCCTATGTGAAATGTGATGTTGTCGTCTGATCAATTTCCTCGAAATGGATTGCAGTCTTGTTGAGCATGCGTACTATGCAGTTGCTGATGATCTTTGTTCGAGGAAGGCAAAGAGGGCGGCCATGTTGGAAAGTTTCAAAGGTGCAAATTTTGAATGAAGAAAATACACGGTTTGAGGACACAAAAGAAGAAAACCCAAAGGTTAACGCTTCATCTTTGAATATGCTCAGGTTAGTGGTATGTTTTCGAGATTTTTAATAGCGAAATTTATGGACTATTTTCTATTTTCTATTTGCAATGAAAATGAATATTTCAAGGACAGCTAACTAACACAAGGGAAAATCTCACCTTAGTAATTGTTCAGAATTTGGCGACGATTCCTACGAATACAATACATAATATTCAAACAATCAATACCTGTTCCCAAGAGAAGATAACTCTGCAATACGCAAAGACGGAATAGAGAATATCAAGTCAATCCAAAATGGAAAAAAAATATCGAGAAAAACAATCTAATATAGTCAGTCTACTTTTCGTTTACAACTTCGCGTATTTTCATTTGTTTGCTTTTCTCGAAGTAAACATACAGACTATCTTGCCAATTTTATTTCATATAAAATATAGATGTTTTAAAAACAAGATCGGCCATATTGCTTCTTGTAGTCCATGCGACCCCAAGTACAGGCACAGGTCACAAATCGAAATTCACTGACTTGAACTATGTCATACTAATATGCAGGTGTGTTGTCCTTTTCAAATGATCTTTTAAAATTGAACATCTGTGAGTATTTACATTGACGTGTTAAGGATGTGTTCTATTGTGGACATGACCCCGGAACTTCAAGGGCAGTTGCGGGTATACTCCCTTAATTAGCCGTGTCGATTTCATAGACCCTGTCTCGCTGACAGCTGATATTCAATGAGGGCGACATAACGTTTCAGTTCACATGAATTATTTAAATGAACGAATTTAATTCGAGAAGAACTAATTCAGTAATAAACATTTATATATCTTTTGGGTTGTTTAAAGTATTCTTTTTAGAAACGTCACGATTTTTTAAAGTACAAACTACGAAATGTAATTGTACTCGGAAATATCGGTACGGTATGGCGTATTGTTCAATAATTTGACGGTTTTACTGTTTTGTCCGTGTGTAATTTCATTCACAAAACGCCTATGAATTATGTCGACATTTCTCGTCTGTTTCAGATTTATTGTCACAATTAATGCTAAAATTATGTTACAGAATGTGCCTGATATCCGGTTTGAAGGGATACAAATTAAGACAATTTCTGAGAGATGTTTCCTGTGATTGATGAAAAGATCTATAAAATTATAATACAATGAACATGTGTTGTTATGTGCCTATGAACATCATTAGAGAGTTAACGATGTCCATACATGGCGTGATATGACTAGAAATTCATGGCGAATGTGATGTTTAGTATATATATTTTCAGTTATATTACAATATACTGTTGTTTATTGTTGGATGCAGGACACTGGGACACAGGGACCCGATAATTTGTGACAACAACCATGTTGGACCTAAACTGATTTGTTCAGAGAAATACTAGACGTTTTAGAGTTTTACACTGTTGTCATGGTATATTATACTCTTACCATCAATAGAATATCCGGAATTTACCGTTTTGTGTATTATGGTATTCTGTCTCCGTATCTATTTTCTATGTTTTGTTGTTTTCTTCTTGTTCCCCGCGAATACCCCACTGCAAAGTATTCATGTACTGTTTGCTTCAGTCCCATGTTTTATGCAAATTCCCCTGCTACACGTACATAAACCAACTTATTTGATTCCTTATGCATTAGATAATGGTGATGGTTATCTCGGAGTTTTTTGTCAAATATTTGATCTTTTCAGTCCAATTTTGTCTAACAAGATGTTGCCACTGCGCGACAAAATTTTCGGACTTCTGCAAGTCTTTCAACTCAAAGTTGAGGAAAATTCATCTTTATCTCACCCTTGATTTTTAATGACGAGAAAAATCTTAATCCATGTTCAATCAATTGAAAATTTTAAAGTTAAGGAAAACTCTTGACTCAAATCGAAGTATCACCAAAACTTAGAGTTTGCCTCAAACTGAGTTTGAGGATGAGGCTATGTAAAGTCCACGGGAGATACAATTGAAGGTTTAGTCTCTGTGTTAAGTCTATTGGAGAGTAAGTTTGAGGTTTAGTCTCTGTGTTAAGTCTATTGGAGAGTAAATTTAAGGTTTAGTCAAGTTAAGTATCTATGTTAAGTCTATAGGTGATTAAGTTTGAGGTGAAGTCTCTGTGTTAAGTCTATAGATGATTAAGTTTGAGGTGAAGTCTTTATGGTAAGTCTATAGGTGATTAAGCTTGAGGTGAAGTCTCTGTGTTAAGTCTATTGGAGAGTTAATTTGAGGTTTAGTCTCTGTGTTAAGTCTATAGGTGATTAAGTTTGAGGTGAAGTATCTGTGTTAAGTCTATAGGTGGTTAAGTTTGAGGTGAAGTCTTTATGTTGTGTTTTTGGAGATTAAGTTCGGGCAAAATTCTGTTTTTGAGTCTGTAGGAAATTGCATTTGAGCTTAAGTCTTTATGCTAAGTCTTTAGGAGATTACATTTGAGCTTAAGTCCGAGTCTCTATGCTTAGTCTATGGGAGATTAAATTTGAGCTTTAGACTTTGTGTTAAGTCTACAGCAGATTATGAATGAGGTTAAGTCTTTGTTGCGTCTATGTGAGATTAAGCTTGAGTTTTTGTCTCTATGTTAAGCCGATGTGAGATTAAGTTAGAGCTCAGTTTGAGGTGGACTCGAAGTATTTCTAAATTAATATATTAAGAAGGGTCTGGGCAATCGATTTCACTGTATATGACATTAAACAATATCTCGCCAGTAAAATGTACGTTAAAATCACAGAAAACACATGTATGTTTTTGCAGAGAGAAAAATTAAATCGTCATTACCCGGTAGACCCAAAGTGTTAGAAAATGTACAATAATAGGAACTTCACTTTGGTAAATCGTTATCTACAAAGCCTCCTTCAATGCTAATATCAAAGGGGAAATAACTCCTAGTCAATATTTACACAAGTTGCACACATAACACCATACCCTTAATAAATATATTTAATACAAATACTCTAGTAGTAAGTTTTGTTCACACTGTCGCCATTGCTTCTCTGCGTATATTTTAAAATATGACCTCCCATCACTTTAGTCTTATGAATATCGCCGCCCACCCACATCCCTTCGTTACCCCTCCCCCCCCCCTCATCCTCGATCCCTTTTAGTTATTTATCCCACTCCACTCCTCTATTCACAGGTCGCGAGGTCGTTAAACCCGAACAAACAAAACTATTTACATCAACTCAATAATTGCCAAAGTATCGTTTAACAAGTGAAATAGACGGTGGAGTATCGATCACGGCACCTTGTGGTACTCTAGTAAAGAACTTATGTATTTTACATCTCCCCGTCACTATACCACTACAACAGTTTTGCAAGTGTTTCCGATACATGGACTAATATCACCCCTATACACCCCAAACCCAGACCTGATACGGGTAGGTACACAAATTATAAACCTATTTAAGATATAAACAACAACAAACGCCTGCCATTGTTACGGTAATGGTGGAGGATCTTATGTCCTGAGTCAGATCGTACAGGCAGCACGACACTGTTTGTCACGTAATTTATCCCCCCATACTTGACGCAGGTGTACAAAACGTTCGTCTGACGTATTTTACATGACTATTGATATTCCATATCTTGAAATTAAGTTTTTTATCAGTGGGATCCAACCCTCTCATACTGTAAGAAAGCCTATTACTGAACAATGCTAATCCGCTCTAAACCTCATGATCTTTTTAAGTATACATATATACAAATTTTCAATATCATTCGACTAAAAAGTGTATCTGAATAATCTCCACGGCATTTTTCTTTAAAAATTGAATTGAATTAAAAAACGAGATAAATAAATTGAAATGTTTTTAACAGAGGCCTGTTCGTTTATGAGGAATAACCGGTTTGTCTGGATTTACATGTTACATTCTCGGGTGTGAACTCTGGCGGACCTGCAAATGTTTATGCAGGCCTTGCAACGCTTTGTCAAGGCTCGCCTGAAAGCAGCATCAAATTACTAAGTCCGACCTTATTTCATAAACGAACAACTGTGGTTCAACCGGTTCAACCTATTGGATCGCGATAAATGAAAGTGGCCAGGGTTGGGAATTGTTCGGCGTTTGTCGGTCCAACACCAACACTATACATATAACACCGGATTACAATATTTATGATTTTAATGTGTAAATTGTTAGAACAGCAGGAGGACGTGGCAAACTCTTGCAAGTTTTACTTCAACTCCTATCTTCTTATATCGGAGAAAGTGAGGAGATCGAGATGTCCTCGTTGTTTGTCCGTCCGTCCGTCCCTGCCCTTCTCTCTGAAACCGTTTTCATTCCCTAACATGACATATGCGCATCAATAGTAAGTTGTTTCTAACCCTGTTGAAAGTTCAAGTTTTATATAACTCAGGGTTAGAAACAAATTTCTCCAAAACTAACTCAAATCAGGAAAGAGAAGTTGAGTGAAAATGATATCATCTCCGAGATTTTGTCTAACTCAATTCCTCGTAGAGACTTAATACAGCGAGACAGTTTTCGTGAGAACATGTTATCTCCCAAGACTTAATACAGAGAGACAGTTTTCGTGAGAACATATTATCTCCCAAGACTTATTACAGAGAGACAGTTTTCGTGAGAAGATGTTACCTCCGTCAACTTAATGCAGAGAAACAGTTTTCGTGAAAACATATTATCTCCCAAGACTTGATACAGAGAGACAGTTTTCGTGAGAACATACCATCTCCCAAGACTTAATACAGAGAGACAGTTTTCGTGAGAACATATCATCTCCCAAGACTTAACACAGAGAGACAGTTTTCGCGAGAACATATTATCTCCCAAGACTTAATGCAGAGAGACAGTTTTCGTGAGATGTTACCTCCGTCAACTTAATACAGAGAAACAGTTTTCGTGAAAACATATCATCTCCCAAGACTTAATACAGAGAGACAGTTTTCCTGAAAACATATTATTTCCCAAGACTTGATACAGAGAGACAGTTTTCGTGAGAACATATCATCTCCCAAGACTTAATACAGAGAGACAGTTTTCGTGAGAACATATCATCTCCCAAGACTTAACACAGAGAGACAGTTTTCGCGAGAACATATTATCTCCCAAGACTTAATGCAGAGAGACAGTTTTCGTGAGATGTTACCTCCGTCAACTTAATACAGAGAAACAGTTTTCGTGAAAACATATCATCTCCCAAGACTTAATACAGAGAGACAGTTTTCCTGAAAACATATTATTTCCCAAGACTTGATACAGAGAGACAGTTTTCTTGAGAACATATTATCTCCCAAGACTTAATACAGAGAGACAGTTTTCTTGAGAACACATCATCTCCCAAGACTTGATATAGAGAGACAGTTTTCGTGAGAACATATCATCTCCCAAGACTTAATACAGAGAGACAGTTTTCGTGAGAACATATTGTCTCCCAAGACTTAATAAAGAGAGACAGTTTTCGTGAGAACATATCATCTCCCAAGACTTAATACAGAGAGACAGTTTTCGTGAGAACATATCATCTCCCAAGACTTGATACAGAGAGACAGTTTTCGTGAGAACATATTATCTCCCAAGACTTAATACAGAGAGACAGTTTTCGTGAGAACATATCATCTCCCAAGACTTAATACAGAGAGACAGTTTTCGTGAGAACATAATTTATTATCTCCCAAGACTTAATACAGGGAGACAGTTTTCATGAGAACATATTATTTCCTAAGACTTAATACAGAGAGACAGTTTTCCTGAAAACATTATTTCCCGGACTATAAATTATGTTCTGAATGCTTGTCCTCGCAATTATCAGAGATCACGTGTCCGATTTACTCGCTCACGGAAATGCTAAACGTGAACTCAGAAATAAAACCGTTCCTTTGATAGCTATGTATTCATCAGCGAATCAATTGACGTGTAGGCGTTTTTGGGTCTGTATCTATCATGTTTCATCGTAGCCCGGTATTGATGAATTATGTTTGTATTTACTCGCAAATTGTTATATCATATGTAGAGTCCCCCTAACCTCTTCTCTCCAGACAAAATAATTGCACTAATTAATGAATACTTCTCAAATTATTTGTTAAGTAATTTGTAAATGCAATCACACATTTGAACGTTTGAAGTATCTGACAATTTCTTATATTTTATCAATTTTTGTCCCATATGTGGATACATTCCGAATGACTTCGTATACTTGCTACGCCGAACAGAGAGTCTGGTCAAACCCTGTGCTTTCGTTTTGTGACATCATAACGAGGCTTACCAGAATTCTGGTAAATGATTTCATTGGTCAAAGGTTGACACACCCTTTTCAACTTTTGAAGTCAGAATTTGAGTGGCGCAAAATTTCATTGAATATTTTAATTCATGAAAAAATTACCTGTACATGCATTCCTCCTGAAGTATCCATGATTTCACTATTAACGAGAAAAATGTAAGAAAATGCTTCAAAAAGAATGATTTCATGTATTTTCATTGGATATTTTACAACAATTCATAAAGCTAACAAGGCTATTGATACAAGTCAAGCCAGATTACCTGAGTGAGAACCTGAAGTGTTTTGAATTGGGTACAGGTAAAATCTCGCTTGCTTTGCATGCTTTTTTCCAACCTCAGTCAGCCTTGTTGGCTTAGTGCTCAGTTATGATTTATTCAGTGGAAATATATGGCATTATTCTGGAGAATTGACATTTTCTCGGTATTAGTGAATACACGGATACTTCTTTCATTAATTTCCTTATTCTTTGAAATGTTTTAACGGAAGTAAAAACACTGCCCTCTTGTGATGGTGATTCTAAAGTACCGTGTTTGACCAGACTCTTGAATTACAAGTGATCAAGCGTCTGGTTGAACGAGACTACGTATATCCCTGTTAAGATGAGAAATCACGTGTTTCAATTACGTACTATTTCAATGGTTACACGTTGTTCTCGAAAAAGAAGTCCCCTAATTAACTGTGCGCGTATTGGTTAATTCATACACGTTTATGACGTTTTTGTATTGTGTGTACCTGTATGATAACGTTATGGTCATACTCGATTGTCGTGTTATGACTCCATTTTTATCTATATAAGGGTTCAATCTTGCCAGGCACGCTAAAATGTAATTTCGTGCAAGAAAGTTTATCAGAGAGTGAAAATCCGTGATTAATCCCGTGTAATTATCTCGCTGAACCGTTCGCAGTGTCTTAACAGCGTACTAATTGACTATTTACAGAGACGCGTATCAAAGCACGGTAAAGATATATCAAGAAACCCACATTATATAGCTAAGGAAACTTGTACCAGGGGAAGTCGGAAGGCACAGTGGATAGAGCACTTTCCTACCATTGAAGAGACAGCCAGGGTCCGATTCCCCGATCGAATATGATGTCCAGTTTCAGTTTTGATTTGAACTGGTAGGTAGTCAACAGCCAGACTACGTGGTTGTTCTCCAGTACTATGGTTTCCTCTCAAATTAAGGTACACTGCGTGCTTCCTTGGAGGCCGACAAGTGATTAATATACGTTGACTATTGTTTCATAATTTTTGCAAATGAACGGAGTTTAATTAGATTTTGAGGGTCCATTATCATACAAAGAAAAGCGGGTATTAATTGCAAAGACATAAATTGCAATACAGAAGCTATAATAGGGCTAATAAGATCGATAACATGTCAATTTTAGATTGCATTTCTGATAAGTAAAAACTCCCTCTTCCCGGTCCGGAATATTTAATTCTGATATTAACGTTAATATTTCTTATGCGGTATAAAGACGATGGTTAAATCTCTCGATAATCATGCTTGAAAAACATGACCGATTGGGTCTGTCAGTAGAAACAGAGAAAACCAAAACGTTGGTTTAGATTAGAGATGGGAGCAGTAACTTGTTCGGAGATCGTTTTACATTTTTAAGTTGAGTCAGGAAAAATTAGAACGGCATTTGGTCAACGTACTGAAACAATTCAACATATATGGCAACCATAGCTTTGGCATTAGATTCTAAAACTCCGAGATTACAGTATTGTTGTTTGTACGAGACGTTTTCAACTTTGTGTCAATTCTGTGAAGACAGTTCTCGATACAGATACCGAAATAACCTTCATTGGGTTCATAAAGCACAGTTGGTTGTACTTGATATAACATGTAGATTTGTAATTTCTTTAACACTTACAGCTGAACGTTCTTTTACAAATAGGAGTTATTTAAAACAATATCGGTTAATGTGTGTTACAACACTAATGAAACATGTTACATCAGCCTATATAAATCACGTGTGTTGGTCTGGATGGTAGAGGACAGAGGGTCTTTATGTGGAAAGAAACCGGAGTAACCTGAGAAAAAACACTCGGTTTGATAGGTGACCCCAAGTGCGATCGGGAATCGAACCCCGGCCGCCTTGGTGAAAGGCGAGAGCGTTATCCACGGCGTCACCCAATCTCCAAATGTAAAACACCGTCATTTAGAGGCGGGATACTTTCCAGTCCATTTTGTCTGGATCCAGACTGTGTTTGACCTCTTGTTTTGTCTTGTCTTGATTTGAATGCATTTTTGATTAAATTCGAAACGTAATACTGTGAAATATTTGTTTCTATTTTTACCCCGTTAAAATAGATTCAACAAGAAATATCATGCGCAAATGCTAATAAAATGAGCTTAATAATACAATCATACGAAGCTCTGTGATTAAATGTCATGCTCATAAGACTTCATTTTATTGATTGAAAGATTGAAAATTAATGTTCCACTTATAAACCATCGAGTGAGTACCGATCTGAGAGTCATATTTCAACAACTGTAATCAGCTAAACACTTCAACAAGAGATTAAGAGAAGAATTGATAAACAAAAACGAGGCGAGTGGTGTTCTAGAAGTCAGAATTGAAGCACAAGTACGGGCACGTGGTTATTGAACATATCAACATCCTGTTTTTAAAGGGATCACCAGCGCTTCAGACGAAACACATGAATACGACCTTGTAAATGTTATAGGAAGTAATCAAGACGAAGAGGAATGGGAAGAAAAATATTAAAAAAAGGAAAGAGACATGTACAGCGCGTGGGTCCCATTTATGATACTGTTTGGAAACTTCTGAAATTGAATACATCGGAGCATAGGAAATCCAGCAACTACAGTTCTCTCTGGATTATCTATCCATCTGTGCCAGTACACCCACCCGCCGCCTTCTTAGCGATTAATCCACCTGTCGTTGTGAGTTATCCATCCACCTTTGTTCTCATAGGATAATCCATCCACCTTAGTCCTTAATTGATAACCTATCCACCTACATTCTTAGTGGATAATCCATAAATCTCCGTTCTCTGTGGATAATTCATTCATCTGCCCCCTGAGTGGATAATCAATCCATTTGCATTCTCAGAGAATGATCCATCCACATTCACCCTCGATAATTTATCTTTCAATCGACATTCTCAGGAGATAATCTTCAGTGGATACTACTCCTCATTCCAGTATCAGTAGATAATCCACCAACCTTCCTTGTCCGTGGATAATCCAACCCAGTCTCGTTGTTGGTGGATGATCCATTGACCTGCGTTCTTATTGGATAATGAAAATCCATTCACCTGCGTTTTCATATGGTGATCCATCCACATGCGTCTTCAAGGGTAATGCAAGGGCATAATGACAAACCATTGTAAAAAATAGACCGTTGCGGAGTAGAAAGTTGTTGATGGATGCGGAAAGACAGGGGAGAGCAAAGCCTGACATAAGTGTTTGAGAGACAAAGATGTAAATAGAAATTACAAATCTAGAAAAAGATGAGGACGGAAACTCATGGGCCTTACACAAAAGATACGAACTTGTTTAAGTATAGGTACTTAAGTACACATAGCAGGAAATCTATAATCTGATAAACAAGTATAACCCCAACAATAAACCAGTCCACATCTCACGTGTCAACTGTGGGAGGAGGTATAATATGGAAGCGGAAGACAAAGGAAAAACTACAGGACTGAATATATTTTTGAGTAGTGTGTATTGAACAGCATCACAGATGTAAAAACAAAGAATCAGTAATGCTTGATTTTATAGCAAAGTCAAGATACTGACTTCATATCATAGTGGAACACGTAATTAGAAAATTTAGAGAAGCGGTCCATATAAAAAATACCCAGAAGCAGATCAACTGCACCCCTAGATTTTTGATGAAATCAAAATTACAGGTTGTAGAATTTCAGCATGGCATTAGGATAAAATAAACGCAGGGCAAAAGTAGATATTACAATTTTGGACTGATGAGAGAAAGGTTACCCAATTAAAAGTGCTTGGTCTTCTATGCTGTCAGTGTATGTCAACAACTTGCTTGTATTTACAACATCTATAGCAAATTGTTTGTCGATGACAACGTTTGTAACAGAAAAATGGCAACAGGCAAAATGAAGACGAATATCAATAATTTATGAATAATTTTCAAAGAATATTCGTCCAAGTGACATATGAAAATTAACAAAACTTACAGTTATAACCATAAACAAAATTCAAGTCATAAACTAAAGTACAATGTGAGCCAAAGATACGTTAACATAGAGACTTTTGAAAAGAATAAGACCGGGGCCCGTATTCATGAAACCGTTCTCATGCTCAAGCATGGATTCTGTGCTCAAACCAACTTTTTTGTAACTCGCTTAAATCATGTCAAACGATCAAAATGTCAATTGCTAACATAGAAATCACTTTCGGCCGTAAGGCTTTTCAATGTGTTTTCTGTAATACAGCAAATACAATATTCTTATGAGAAGCCAATGGTCGTAAATACAACATTCTTATGAGAGGCCAATGATCGTAATACAACAAATACAACATTCTTATGAGAGAACAATGGTCGTAATACAACAAATACAACATTCTTATGAGAGGCCAACGGTTGTAAATACAACATTCTTATGAGAGGCCAATGGTCGTAAATACAATATTCTTATGAGAGGCCAATGGTCGTAAATACAACATTCTTATGAAAGGCCAATAGTCGTAAATACAACATTCTTATGAGAGGCCAATGGTCGTAAATACAACATTCTTATGAGAGGCCAGTGGTCGTAAATAGAACATTCTTATGAGAGGCCAATGATCGTAATACAACAGATACAACATTCTTATGAGAGGCCAATGGTCGTTATACAACAAACACAGCATTCTTATGAGAGGCCAATGGTCGTTATACAACAAACACAACATTCTTATGAGAGGCCAATGGTCGTAAATACAACATTCTTATGAGAGGCCAATGATCGTAATACAACAAATACAACATTCTTATGAGAGACCAATGATCGTAAATACAACATTCTTATAAGATGCCAATTATCGTAATACAACAGATACAACATTCTTATGAGAGGCAAATGGTCGTTATACAACAAACATAACATTCTTATGAGAGGCAAATGGTAGTTATACAACAAACACAACATTCTTAAGAGAGGCCAATGGTCGTTATACAACAAGCACAACATTCTTATGAGATGCCAATGATCGTAATACAACAAATACAACATTCTTATGAGAGGCCAATGGTCGTTATACAACAAATACAACATTTTTATGGGAGTCCATTGATCGTAATACAGCAAATACAACATTCTTATGAGATATACATTTTAACGTTATCATGGATACTTATCATTTATGTATGTCCAACTCTCTGTTAACATATATGCTGTTTGTTATGACGTCTTAAACGAAGATGCGGAAAGAAAAGTGGCAAATATAATAGTGCGCTCATTAAAAGGAAAAGTCGGTTAATTCCTTCATAGTCATTTATGTATGAAAATACAACGTCCCATCCAAAGGTATTTAAATTTAGGAAACTCATGTGATGGGAAATGTTATCTTAATGGATCTTGGAAATGGCTAAAATGGTATAATTTTGAATAAAGTTTGTTTTTAGAATTAACAATATAAATTTAAGTGGGGGATGTTTGACATCTCATTATAAGTGATAAACTCAAGTTCCTTTATACCTGTAGACGTAAATAGGTTAACCTTTTTTTCAATAATACGTGACACACACGATAACAAAATGATATAAAACAGTCATTATCAAAGAGACGCTAATTATTTTTTCTTAATTTTGTAAATTATATATGGGAAAAAGTGGTGAATATTTTCCTGTATCGTTATTTAGAAATGACGCACTTAGATCTGTCGTTTCACGATTTAAGTAATCGCCCTCACTTTTCCAGTTTCATTTTCGGCAATGCTACATCTATGTGAGTAAGAAGCAACGTTATGAAAAGAAGTTTATTTCGCCAGTTATTTTTTATTCTTAATAAATAAATGAATAAAAAATAAATAAGGGCTGTAAATGTAAAACTCTTCAATTTATACCTTGTTCTACTTTTAGTCCCTTTAAAGGAAATTTATTGAGCTGTCGGCCTTGTTTTATTTGAGACGGGTTCAATAAGGGGATGATTCGGTTTTGTATAATGTTATTTGATTGTGTATGTGTGTGTTTCCCATGGTACACACAGGTGGGCCAGTGTATAATTCTTATAATTCTTACAGCCATGCCAATGTTGACTCAATGGACTAAAGCGAAAAATCTCCTGCAACAAACCGGATCTCAAACGAGGAGTACTATATATAGACGACACGGGATACTACACGGGTGCGTCATAGGACCCGTATCATTATACACGTTGTCGTCGGTATAGCATTGTTAGTGGAGAGTTCAATGGCCATTAAACAACACATTCTTTGACTTACGACTTAAGAATTAATGTCGTCATGAAATGGGAACATTGTTTTGTCGACAGATGTTGCATATTTCTTTGCAAGTGTGAAAACATGTCCTTTACGAGCTGTTAAATTATATTGTGTACAATCGAGTTCTATTCACTGCGGATTTAAAGTGTGGCACATTGTACAAAGGGTATACAACTATACGCTCGAGATAATAGGACACGCTTAGTTGAATAACATATATACAGAGTTATTTTCGGAGGCCTACCCGTCGGAAGGTTATACCGGCAGTGTCCCGTGTACATCTAGACCATGAACTTTCGAGCTCGTGGATTTTTTATGATTTGTCCGGAGGTTCTTCACTAATTAAAAACAGCACGTCTTTTTAAGAACTCTGAGATGTGAGATCATGTAAATGTAAATTCGACCAGTGCGCCATTGAGAAAGTTGAGATAATTGTATTCACACTTTCATCGGAGGAGCAGTTTAAACGAGGGATTATTGAACGTGACTTGTGACATTAGAACACACCGATTGTACTAGTCATTGCGATATACTAACAACGTGAAAACTAAGGTAAGAAAACATTGTTGTATATGTTTATATATGTAAACAAATATGTAAATAACCGATGTCCTCTTGTATACAACCTAACCAGACCTTTCATTGAAGGAGATACTCGTTTATTGCATCCATGACCGAGTCTGCAGTTTAGGTCATAAATCTCAGGTAGGTATTATAATGGTTGTCTTAACAAAAAACAATGATTGATGTAGTTTTCTTAACAATTAAAAAGACAATTTTGTCGAGTCGACACAGACATACCAGTAAAGGCACAATAGTGATCGGCGAATACTGCTAAATAGGTTTACATCACCTGTGATAGTACCTATAGGCTTCAGATGCAGAATTCAGGTATTTTAAGGATTGTGGTGTTGTCTTTCCTTTTGTTTTCGCGTCGCCTTATAATTTATTTCTGTTATTGACTTGTCGACTTACAGTTAGAATATTATCTGCGTGTTTCGACACATTTAGATGTGTTTTATCAGCTGTAAGAGCAAACTAAATATTATGCAACCGCCTGTGGGACGTCGAAGAACACTATTGTATACTGTATTAATTTCTGCTTTTGAATAAATACATTTTCCCATGACATTTTTGTCCCTCTCTATCGAATTTGAGGTTGGATTTCGTCCTATGTCGACACTGTGGGGTAGTCTATTTTTTTCTTATGCTGACTCGTTAACGGTGTTCACTACTGCTGTCGATCTCGCGTTAAGTTTTTAGCTGATTATATAGAACATTTACACAGTATCAATGATCATGTGTAAGTGATCAAGCTGTCCGAGGTCCGGCCACATTTTTCACCATACTCAGACAGATATATGTAAGCGGATACACCAAACAGGTCGACAAAAGTGACAACACTCTCCCTCGATATAGCGGATTTGATTAAGCCACATTAAGCGGATCACAATGGATAGGAACACATACTAACTTATTGATAAATATGTGAACAGGTCCCAGGCAGGTTTTTCGGTGTTAGATATTTTAAAGGTTAAGAGTACCACTTCATGAGTTCTAATCACGAACAGTTAGGAGTACAACTTTTCTTACTAACCTATTGATAAATAGGTGTACAGGTCCCACGCAGGTGTTTCGGTTTTAGATATTTTAAAGGTTAAGAGTACCACTGCACGAGTTCTGATCACGAACAGTTAGGAGTACAACGTAACTGTGTTTTTCGTGAATCGTGATATCCCCTTTCTTTATAAAAGACGGAGCAAAAAACGCAGTTTTTCTGACATTTTGATTTCCGTTTTCAATATATCCATCTTTCATTTTGATCTTGTGCGTTTTTAATCAAATATTCCCTAATCACTCAGTGGAGCGAGACATCCTGTATATAAAGTATGTAACTGGGTGAGTAGGTCCAGGGTTCGATTCTTGTAGTTTATGTCTGTTTTTATATTTTTGATTTTTAAATATTTTTATTTGTATATTTTGTTTTCATTACTTAAAATTTCGAACGCTTATATATTGGCAAAATGTAACGTCACATATATAGAATAATTCTGCAGAAAATGACTTATACTAGTTCATAATAGTGACAACAATGTTCATGACATATACCTATACCTAATGGTGCTCTTTACCATATATAGCAATTTCAGAATTATATTCTACATCTTAAAATAACAATTCGTCCGTTAATAAGAATCGAATCCTTAGAATCCATTGGGAGGTACATTCATGAAATGTCTGACAATATTTTGGTATAAGCCGATCAAGAGAAATCTATCAATAAAGGTGTAGAATGATAGGCAAAACAATATATGTTTGTTCATTCGATGCGTCTCCTGAAACATATTTTGTTTGTTAAAGTGCACTTCCTTTGTTTCTTTCTCTTAATTGCATAGGTTTGACCACAATGAAACCTAATGTATATTCCAATCAAGTGAGTGTGATCACAAGGCGAATGTCTTTGTATAAGGATATGATCGTGCGTAGGTCGTATAGGATGCATTCTTTCTCTTAAGCTTTCAAGGTGCACCCTCGGGCTTTACCTGGGTAGTGATTCAAAGACTCTTTCATACCCTTTGTTGAGATAGGGCGATCTCAAACATAGACAGAAGATTCTTCAGTTACCTATGAACAAATTTTGCCGAACGTTTGACTACTGAAGAATGTTCCCCATCTCACCTTCAAGAGGGGCTGAACTATTTTTTCTTTGTCTCATTCTGTTGGTCTTGTCATATATGCGATGCTGACGTTACGGGGTCCATACAATGAGGACATGACGTCATAAACTGTTCTAACATGGAATTCCTCTCCCCTTAAACCAATCTGATTAAAATCATATCCTACATTCTCTACGTATCACGATACGTAGAGAACGTAGGATATGATTTTAATCAGATTGCCCTTAAACCAAGGGTGCATCTTTTATAAATTTCTATCTCGTTGGGAATAAGATTCGGGGATTTCAGCCGGATGGTCGAGAATGGGGGCTTATTTGCGTAACACGAGGTTTCCTGAGTGTTAGGCAACAGAAACAAATGTTTCTGCTCAGGCTGAGATCCCTCATTTCATTCCCTACAGAATTGCCAAACACTAGCTTTGCTGAGAACTTCAAGATATCCCCCTGAGGGAAATACGGAGGACCTTACTTGGTCAATGACCCCTTTTTCTAGGGTTCGAATCCTGATCCGAGCCTGTTGTGTGATTAAACTCAAAACACTGTTCTTGATTGTTTTGTTTTCCTCTGTATGTTTTCATAAAATTCCGCAAGATGTGGATTTCTTAGAAATGATACATGACAGCCATAGCCATCACAGAGAACGTGGTTCCGATGCGTAGTTAGTTTTCGACAGTGGTACGAGAATCCTTAAAACATACTTTCACTAGCCCTTACCCCTACTCGTGTGTGCGATTTAAGTTTTGCTATCGATTTACATTTTTTAAGTGAATGCGTGCTTTAATTCGTGTTTGGTTCGCAGTTTTTTTTATATTTAGTACTCGGCCTGTTGCGTGTTCAAATGAAATAAGGCCAAAACCGGTTGGAATAGACACCTCTTGGGCGATAAGGAGATCAAGACATTGTATGCCGCAATGGAATATTTTATCCTTAAGAATAAGTATAATTGTTTAAGGGTCATCTTGAAAAAGATAAACATATCATTATATGATCTAAAGACCTATATATAGCCAATTCCACAGGTCAAAGTTTGGATTTTCCGATGATTTATTTAATATGTTAGAGTCGGAAAGGTCAGGCTAGCGATCTGCTATCTTGCGGATCAGTTTGCTTTTGGCATTTTAAACTGACAAACTGTAGTTTATACATATATACTAACAAGGAGGTCAATTATCTCATTGGAACGTTTTCCCATATACTGATGTACACTATTTCTTAAATCGTCATTATTGAACCTTATTCAAATTAAAATGTTTAAGTGGTTAGAACATTTTAATCTGTTAATTGATGTCATCTTTAGATTTTCGAAGCAGAATGTTTCCAGCTGGAAGTTAATTAAGTCATTAATCGCAGGTGAACGTCTTTATAAGTGATACAAATCCATATAAATTGAAGTATAGTATGTCTTGAAGTCATAAAGCATACTGCAAATTTAAATGGTCATATAATTAAGCATTTAGTTGATGTAATTTTTACGTTGTCACAGGAGATTTTTGTATTTTTTTCTGACTTGCAGTTATCTGCCTATTAACTATGTGAAATAAAGGAAAAAAATAAACATATAGTTTCTTTTAAAAAAAAAACCACGCAAGAAACAAATCTTCAACGGGGATTCTATCCCCAGATCTCTTGATATTAAGGCAGTAGGCCTATGCTATGCTAATACTTTTGTACAACGCAAATCGATTTTTTAAAATGATTCTATCACTCTAAAAAAACCAGCATTTTTTTGGTGACTTTGATTAAAAATAAGATATAGCATTAAGCTAACAGGCGTTTTTTTCAATGTATCCATAAAGTAGAAGAGTGGTGTGACACTCAACATTAACCTTAGTAATAACTCATTGCCCAGATGCTTACCTACGCATGACAATGCGTATTTAATGTGTGCCAAGTACAACAATGAAAGGTACATGATGACGTTCACTGAAAGTTGTAAATCGATATTCTGGTTTAAAATGAAATTCCATCCCCTTGTGACTTTCACAATCACCGATAAAACGTCACGTTAGCGTGTGAACTGTAAGAGGATAATCTTGGTCGATTTTTTACAATGATTCAACACTTTGGTGAAGGGTAGTGTCAGGAGGACATATTTTTAAAGATCACTGTACCACTGCCAAAAACTGTAACTATGCTTTGGAAACATTGTGAAAATTTTATGCAAGGCGCCATCTATGCCAGGATTCGAACCCTGGATCTTAGATTATTATACGGTCGCTTTAACCAACTGGTTACATGCTCAAAGGAAATGTCCTGGCTCAACTGCGTCACAGTTAAATCTGAACTGAACGAACGGGGAGGTTACTGTTTACAAGAAAAATTAAACCCTGTGAAATTCTCTAGTATTTTACCCGCAGTGGGTAGGGGATCCTTAAGAGATCATCGTAGGATCATGAACAAGGACGACGCCAGTACTTAAAGATAGAAATGGTGATGCTGAGGGCAACTATTGGAAAGGCATAGCGACAAAACCACCCTATAAAAGTAAATGGAGGTTATTTACGTATCAATACAAATTATACAAAAACAAATTATGCCAGTACAAATTATACATATACAAACAATATTAAAAAATATCAGCTTTTTGCAAGTTATAACTTTATCTCATAAAAAGCTTAACACTATTTGTATATATCTCAGACAAGCAGCATGCATTAGAATAGCAAATGACCAATATTATATTTTCATTAAGAGCAAATATTTAGTAAATACATGCATGTAATCTTATGCTCTAAATTGAGGAAAAAAGAAACATTTTAAAAGCACAAAAATCTGTATTTGCATACATGGTAATATGAATAAGGACTAAAAAATGACACTGTACATGCTAAATAGTATAATCTAAATTATGAACTTGTCATACGGGGCTACGCAAAACTACAAAACACACAGCTTTAGGGAGAAACGAATAACGAAATCCGGAATATCCCTCACTCCCGCCTCCCCCGACACAAAACCAACAAAAGATGATATTAATAATCAGAATACACAAACTACACTTAAGACGGTAAACGGGTAGTGCATTTTCTCAGCATCGATTTAAAATCTCTCTGGTATGAAAAGTAACTAATTGGTCAACACTAAACATTAAATAACATATCGACCAAACCTTAATACCTCACCATATTTTCAATACATTTGCATTAAAACCTTCCTTTTGATAACATTTAATGATTTTGAGTGTCCATAGGGCAGAATATTTAATTTTTACCTCGAGCATAAAATCACGAATGTTCATAAAATAGGACATCAGAAATATTCTTGTACAAAAACTAATTTAGTTTGTCTCCACTGAACGCAGAACGATTTCTAAAACAATCTTATTCATTATTTCGAGTTGATGAAAGTTGACTAGTAAGCTACGTGTTGCTAGAGTTAAGTAAAACTCACTCGAACGTGACTTATTATATGTTTCATTAAATTACACACGTGATGTTAGTTTTTACCTGCTAATTTGCATAAGTTACTTGGTGTAAGCATGCACATCTCTCACACAAGGTAAGAGTTTGTTTTTTACTTTCTGTCTACATGAGTGTCGTACGATACCTGGATGAGGCTACCCTAGTGGATCATCTACACAATGTACACTATCAGTAATCATTCATCAGAAATTTGATAGAAGCGACAGTGGGCGTTGTATCGGTTTACTTTGGGTGTTGAAGTTCATGCCTGCTCTGTGTATTGTATTATCATAATTTTACATGTTACATACCTATACAAAGTGTGGCTTTCTGACAGCACGAGCGTCTTAAGCCTACACACATCTTCTATAATGTTTATCTCGTACGGGCTCTATCCTAGTTAATGTCGTGTAATTAACTGATTTGTTTGGACAAAATAAAGATTAATTAGCAGAACATATGATCGCGTAATGGGATGCACTATACAAGATTATGGAATGAAAAGACAATGTGTCCTGAACGAAAGTATGGATAAAAACACATGTGTTTGGACGAAAGGGATATTTGCTGGATACAGGTCACTGTTTAACGATAGGATATACAGCACAGACACAATTATAAACAGTACGAATTAAGGAACACCCACTTACTAGCAATATTTTAGCTTGTCTATGAAGAAAGCCAAACAAAACAGACTTTGTACTACACCATGTGGCTAATTTGTTCATTAAGAGCCAAAAGAGTTGTAGTTGGGCAGTTTGGGTGGTCCTCCCGTTTTGTTTTTCTGTGAAGAAAGGATATATTATTAGTTATTGGTTATGAAATTGGAGAACGATTATCATGAAATTTGGTGAAATGACGAATGGTTGGATGACATGACGCAAAGTTGGACAAATAATGCCCGGTTTGACGAAAGGAGATATCTATTAAACTTTGTCATTTTGTATTTCAATTGTAGTCGTCAAAGCGTCAAAGCGTTCGCACGACTTATCAGTGTGTTCGATAAATAAAGTAGTTCATGTGCATTAAATTGCTTTTTTTTTATTGCGTTCTATTGTAGCTGCCTTCGATGAATTAAGTATTGAAGTAATTTCTTTGCGATCGATTGCAAATTAAATGTGTTATATTCTTTTTGCATGTGTGTTGTATTGTAGTTCAAGTGCGTGATATTGCAGTTTTCTGAGTCTTATAAAGATAAAGAAGTTTCATTGCGTTCAATTGTTGTTCATACCTGCTGTAATAAAATTATTCCAGTGCGTTTGATTGAAGTTGTTAGTGCCGTCTATGCATGAATACTCTCCATTCTATGAATAGAGTAGTCCGTCCCAGTTCGTTCGATTGTAATTCCAATGCGTTCGATTACAGTTTCCAGTTCAATCTACCAAAAAATTATACTTTCGATTTAGCTTATACATGCAAATTGACATTAGCAAGACGGAAGCTAGTTACCTATATACGTCATCATAAAAGCTCGGAAGAAGAAAACATTCGAAAGACACTCAAATAAATTACTGCAGATAGACAGTATTAATGTCAGAAATGCTAATTCTACAGTTTTCAAAACTTCTGAAATTGTGGAACCTCCCGACCATTAGCTTCTAGTTTTACCCGCCATGGACGTTCATGACGATAGTGACAAGGAAGCCAAAACAATATGTTGTCATTTTGTCAACACGAAACAAGAACGGATCCCCTAAAGTAGTCGGTGACAAGCTTTATGACACTGTTGTTGACAAATGACAAATAGTCTGCCTTGTTGTAAGGACACAGAAGTCATACACAATTGACTGCCACCATTTTAACTTTGAATTTTACCTTGTGATTAATTGTTTACTATACGCCTATCAAGGCTTCGTAAACCTTCCATGCTAAAGCGGATCTAGAACAATACAATCTTTGCCTGATCTAGCCGCCACAGTAAAAGTTTGGCTTCATGTCTTTACACTCAGTAAGGTGAGTACGGTTTACGTATTGACCACATGACGGTTAATTTGTCTGATGACGAACAATTTGATGACAAAACATATTTAATTGTACTGTATTTATAGTTATATTCATGTTTTCCCCCTGTTTAAACAATGTTTGAGTTATTTCGAAACGTGCCAAACTGTTTATAAAATCCAGAGGTAGGTGTAATGTTTTTTAAGTTCAATTATGTGACCGTTTGAAGTTTGCTCTGGTTTTGTTATACTTTTCTCTACTGTTGTGAAAAAAATTATGTTCCTAAGCTACTTTCAGGTTTGTAAATCTGTAGTGTATTTGAGAAAAAGGCGTTGATAATGTTGATAACCTGCGCACAATCCTCTTGTCAAAAAAGAAAGTATTGGCCAGACAGGTGTAAGGTTATAAAAGACAGTTGGAAGTAGAGACAAATATTGAAATCCAAAATGTTGAAAAAAGGGAGAGAAAAAAAAAGAAAAAAAAAAATGCACAAAAAAGTATCTATAAAAATTCGGTAGTCATGTTTTCGAACACTGGTCCAGTCCTGTAAATAACAATTTATCATAACAATAGAGGATCAATTAATCATTTTATTGTCTTCAACTAATATTATAACGATTTAAGTGTTTCTGATCAAAGACGCAAAACATTGCTTGTAAGCCAAAGCAGTGCAAATAACCAAACGCCACTGACGTCACACGGCATTTATGAAACTGAGGTCTTTACTCCTGGAATTGATAATGATGTTGCTCATTGCAGCAACGGTGAAACAGACACTTAGCAGCAACAAGTGTCATCATAGTAAATTATCTCGGATGCAGGATGATGATACTTCCGTAAACAGTAGGATTAAATGTGTAATAATACGACGTTTCAGTATCTTTGATATCCTTTGTCAAGATGAAAAGTCATCCTGATGATCCCATATGTACCCTACTAAAGAATTTCTGATGAAACCAATGAGGACGATTTGTTGGCCTCCCCACAAAATATGTTATTTCGTTAGACAAGAGCAAACTCATTCAAGTTCATTATATTCACCTATCATTTTTACTTTTGTTTTACATGGCTTTTATTTCGATCTATATAGTTTCTGTTTGTTTGTTAATGGGTTTTTTATCGTTCTTGTGATTCGGATCGGCTAATAGCAATAGACACCTAACATGAAAGCCCAGCATGTTTTAGAGACCTGCTCAGCGTTCACGTCTGATTTGTCTTTTCCTAGAAACATAGTTCAGGTTGGGTGCCAATCATGGTTTCCTATCATCATGGAACTTTGTATGTATAAAATGTACTGATAAACAGATATGTTTCGGCATGGTTGAAGGTCAAGGAGAAACTTATCATCGGGGTATTAAGACGAGGTTGTGATTTTATAAAAAATGTTCCATGAGATTAAAATAGCTGTTAACTATTTCAAAACGTTTATAATAATACTACTAATAATAATATTAATTCAAGGTTCTTATATAGCGCTTTATCACAACCTAGTTTGTAGGTCGTCTCAAAGCGGTTCACAAAGTATCCGTTGTTGTAGGGCCTTTGCAACTAGCCAATATCTTTCCCAACTCCCTGGGGAGCATACAGCCGGTGCCGCTATTTCGGCGCTCACAGCTAGCATTCAACAATTCTAGCACTGCTCAACCACGTACTCATTTAAAGCTGAGAAGACTGGAACAAGTAGAGTAAAGTATCTTGCTCAAAGATACAACACAATGCCGAGCCGTGACTCGAACCCGCAACCCTTCGGTCACGAGCCCGGCGTCCTTCCACTAGCCTACCGTGCCATGACTACATGTAATGCGATGCCAAAAGTTTGTAGAATGGGGTAGATTGAAGAGAATATAAGTAGTATATGCTCAAGAGGAATGTTTAGATACTGGATATTATTATGTGTGAATTCTAAATTCAATGCAAACGTTAAAGTATTATTTCAGAATATTAACGTTTTTTGTATCCTACCAATATATTTACTTATCAAAGAGTTTATGTATTCAAACCATATAATCCTGTAATCCATGTGAGTTCTTTGCCCTAACACATAATACCAAAAATATTGAGCTCTGCTAAACTTGCGTCCATGTAGGGACCAGGGAAATATACTGAGCATTTCTCTCCCAAGTAGCATTCCTTTTTCTTCTGGAAACATTGAGACAAGTTGATTCTTGGAAGAGGGAGTATGCCACACTGGCAAAATACTAGCCACTTCCTACCCGTTCTGCTAGGGAAGACTTCTCTTTAGCTCATTCGGCAAATCATCAGACTAGTTAACCATAGGTCCAAGGTACAACGCCTGGTGAAAACAGTGAAAAATAATTACTTCTGTCAAACTATTTTTAATAATGACATAACGTAACTATAATACCTTTCTCTACACTGTAATTTTCAGTTAACTGACAATTAAAATGGTTCTCATAGTAATTACTGTTTTTTTGACAGGGTTATTATGCAACCTGACGGTGTTTGACGATTTGTGGCGTAGTACATAGAAGACGGTTTCCTTACCATGACTTACCTCTAGAATAATTTCACGCTGAATGAAATATATTTTGTTGACTTTGTTAATTATTTGAAAGTTAATTGAAAGTTAATTACTCATTCAATAATAATAAACTACTTAGTTCGTTCTGTTGTGAAAATTCTAACTTCACTGCTGAAGGTTTTTTTTTCTTTTTTTTCTTTTCTTCAAAATATGTTTTTGCCTTTATTTTATATAGAGCAGTGATTTGTTTAAAGAAGAAAAAAAATCAGCAATTCAACCTTTTTTTATGTTTTATTTTCCTTTACGTATACTTGAAATTACTTGAGCGGTTTTGTTGACATTGCGGTAATCTTGTTGTTTATATTTTAACAGGCATACGTTCCAACTGCTGATAACAGCCCATCACAGAGAGTTCATACGGAGATATCTACATGCATATGTGAAACGGTAAAGGGACACTGTGTGTTTATTTAGAAGGTAAACAAAAGTCGGCGGCGACCAGGCCAATAGAAGTTTGTGTAACCGACCCATGGTAATAATCAATATAGAAGGTGTGTATCTACTTTGATCTACCCATGCTGGTAGAAGTAACAATTTCAGGGTTCAGTTTTACCTGGGACTGTTACCTGTCTGTCTGTCCTACCCAGGTGTGATGGTCCTTACGGTGTGCCCGAAGTGAACAATATAATTTCAACGTTGTGGAGAAAAACTTAACTTGGATTTTTATACGATTGGCCGTTACTACAGTAGACTTTACCTGTGTGAATATACAGGTATTTGTTAATAACGGACATTATCGGGTCATCATTGAGATTTAAATCCGGCATTCCCAGGAAGGCAAGGTGTAAGAGGACAGGATGGTAAATTACATCATGTCAAATCATCCCACGCCAATAACTGCTGTTGAGTGTTAGGCGTGTGAAATTGGAAAAAAAATAATCTCGGTTGATAACTTGCCACAACTTTTTCGATACATATATATGACAATTATTCAACATATACATATTCAACAGGAGACCATTCATTTCATATCATTCTTGAAAATGTCGACACGAAGTAAAGTATGTGCCGTTTTAAGGACCAGTTGGACCGTTGGATTAGTCATGGTGTGTGTCGTATTGTTACCAGTCAACTCGTCTACAACGACTAACTTTCTGGATAACAACTTATGCAGTCCTGGAAATACCATCACGTGCCCATGTTCGATTCTCAGCAATGATAGACTCCTGGTCAACTGTTCTTCCAAAGGGTTCATTGAAGTACCTGCGGGCATTCCTCGTGACTCCAAGGTGTTGTAAGTAACCCCCCTTCCTCTGACCCCATTATTGAACTCAAACAATGATGACTTTTACAGATCACACGGAAAACTCCTTGTTATCCGTTCAAGAACATGGCTCTGTTGTTAAAACTTTTGGTTTTAGCTGAACGCTTTAATTAGTGCAATATTTTCATCTTATATTTTACATTTTTAAATCCTGAAATTAAAAAAAACCCAAAAGAAACAACATCATTAGGACTCCAAAAAATTCATCCGGGACAGAAATTACTGAAATATTTGTAAATGTTCAGATTGTCTCTAAAGAATAATTTTGAAAATATTTGTTGCCGAAATGGTTTGCAGAAAAAACTTTGAACAAAAACGCTCAGATTGATTTCAACTATACTTTATATTAGACTGATACAAAACCACACCCCGTTCTCACATGAACCTGGCTGTTAAAACCCGAAAAAAAACTCTGATTTGCATATTATTCGCTCATTCTTTCGTTTGTTTATTCGTTAGTTAACGTCTCATTTGACACACGTGATTAACCTTTTGGTTCTTTTGACAGGGTGACATACACTCAATGAATCTGTCACAAGTTTTACGACATTATAACCCTGAAATACGTATCATTTCATACAAGTAATTAGTCCATTCACTTATTTGGCAATGTGCGATGTCACTAGGTGTGTCAACGGTGTCATTTCAGTAGCACTGGAAGCCTTACTCAAGTCCCTCTAGTTTCACTCTATCGCAGGTGGAGACAGAGTCGTTATATGACCCATATTAACTTGAAATTAGGAAAAAGAGAAAAAAAAAAAGCAACGCTGACGCAAACAGTAATTCATCAGATGGTTAACTATTCAAATCACCCTGAGTTGGTCGTCCGTCCGTCCGTCGTCTGTCGTTTTTCGTCCATTTTTAAACAATTTCTGTTAGCGCTTTTTATCACAAAGTACAGGAGAGATATTTCTCGTATTTGATGGATAGGTTTCCCTTGGTCTCTAACTGTGCATGTGTGCTCTTGGGACTGATTGGATAAACAAAATGTCTGACAGGCGGCCATCTTGGACTTTGACATTCAATGATTGTATCGCTATTTCTCAGTACTGGAGAGATCATTCTCGTATTAGATAGTTAGGTTTCCCTTGGTCTTTATTTGTGCATACGAACTCTTGAGACTGATCGAATAAACGAAATGGCTAACAGGCGGTCATCTTTGATTTGGACAGTTTTGCCTTTTCTCATAAATTACGTAGAGGGGCGATAGTACCTATAACGGAACTGAAGAGCAAAGAAGGAAAATATCATCTTTTGTAGATCTGATAAAGATCTTTCTATGGTGAGCGCCAATATCCTTCTAGGCTTCGTCTCGATCAAAACAGCAATCTTTACGATAACAACCTTATTTGTTAATGAAACACTATATTGCTATCGTAAGGAAAAAAACTCTGGAAATTAGTGTTAGGTTTTCACCTCGGGTACAGCTGGTTTAAAATTAAACAACTTTAGAAATGGTTAACCTGTGTTGTTGTGAGGAAAACAAACAGTTTTTCATATGATTGATTTTCCTTTTCTTTAGAATTCTTTTACTTCCAACGGTATCTATTATGTGGCAATATGTTCACTTTTAATCATAGTACTTCAAATTATTTCTTTATATTCCTTTTAAAGCATAGCCCTTAAAATGCTGTCACTAAATTTATTGGATGGCCACATATTTCCTTTTATTCATAATCTGTAAAAGAAAATGCTCTATTTTTATTTGTTGTCTTATGTTGCGTTGCCTCTAATTCATAATCCGTAAATGGTGGCTCTATTTCTATTGCGTGGCATTTTATTCCTTTTAATTCATAGTTCTTAAAATGTTGGCTCTATTTATATTTGTCCTTATGTTGCCTTTTATTCATAGTCCGTAAAATGGTTGCTGCTCTATTTATATGTGTGCCCTTATGTTGCCTTTTATTCATAGTCCTTAAAATGCTGGCACAAAATCAATTGTGTGGCCTTATATTTCTTATTCATAGTCCGTTAAATGGTCGCTCTTAATCTGTTATGAGACCTTATGTTGCCTTATATTCACAGTCCTGAAAATGTTGGCGGATCTGACTCTATGCGTGGCTTTATATTTTCTTATATTTATATTCCTTAAATGACGTATTCTATTAGGTCATTGATTCCATTTGTTTATAGCTAGTTAATGATGATTGCTCCTTTACAATCATGTGACCATTTTATTCTTTAGTTTCCTTTAAAAATATTGTACAGAGCAGTGAAATTTATTTTTGGCATACTGCATCTATTACAATGTTTTATAGGTGCAATCACGTGTGTTTGTCATATGGTCATCTCTCTCATATTTCTACTATGTGGCCCTTTATACCTTTTATATTTGTAGTCGTCTTTAGAATGATTACTGTCCTTGTTTTATGTGACCCTAAATATCTTTTGTTTTGATTTTCAGTTAATAATGATACTCTATATTCTTTGTGTGTGGCCATTACTCATATTAACTATAAAGTATATAGGCAGATATCACTGTTGAGATCATAAACAGATACATATCCGAGAATTGATTTTCAATGGGTTTACTTTTATTTGAAAACTCAGCATTATATTAAACGTCCGTTTGTCGCCATGTCCAAAAACACTTGTAAACCATGGTTGTGGAATGAGGTTTTACTTTAAAAAAAAAAGAATTAAGTGAGCTTGGTTGATATTTCCTTTCGTTGAATCTATGAGCGTAACTCTCATTGACTATAGTTGGGAGCAAACTTAGCTTGGTATACGGTGCAATTTGAAGTGCACATATATGACTCCAGTTCACTTCAATGTTAACTCCAGTTCACTACGATGTTAACTCCAGTGCACTACGATGTTAACTCCAGTGCACAATGATGTGAACTCCAGTGCACTACAGTGTTTACCCAAGTTTAAAAGACTGAAGTACATATTTCAATAACTGTTTATAATGAAAGGAGTTCTTCATGATATGAAATTTGAAAGAGTAAAGAAAAAATCATTTAACTGAAAAACTCATAATATCTTGGTCGGGTGGTGCAGTGGATAGCGCACTTGCCTTTCATCAAGGCGGCCGGGGTTCGATTCCCCGATCGGACGTGAAAAGGTTGGGGTCACCTGCCCGAACACGTTGGTTTTCTCCGGGTACTCCGGTTTCCTCCCACACTAAGACCTCTACGCGCGAACATCCGGTCCAACAAGAGTGATTAATATAAGTTGAAATAACTTGTTTCATAATTGTTGTAAAATAAATAAAGTTTATATTTATATACGCCAGGTATATATATGTATACATATCTATGGTTCATTTAGAAAGTATATCACCCCAATTCCACCGCCTCCCCTGGGTCTACAGTGTTCCCCACACCAACAGTCGGCGAGGGGGTTATCCAGTTACATGTAGCAGGTAAACAGCCGGACTGGTGATACAGTAACACATTGCCCATTGTAAAATTCTTATTGAATTGTCCCTTTCATTGTTAAACGATGACAAACTTCATTGTTACGGGGTACATGTACATCAATGAAACTAGTTGATTAATTTACAAATAACAATCAATAAATAAAGTTTCACAAGGAACCTCATGTTTTAATCACACAATTATAACTTGACTTCAGTGGCGGGTTTAATGATGGTTGTTAGGGCAACGTAACTACCCTTTGGCAGCTATTTTTTTCTTTTCAATATTTTATATCTACCTTAGAATATCTGCAATGACCAGCCACTGACCAATCGCCTATGTTCATATGGGCAGCTGATAGGCTGTACCTAGTCGTGAAACATTGTGACGACAATTAATCCTGTCAATTAATCCTGCCAATTGTCCGGTAGACAGCATAAGCCAATATTAAAGACGAAAAAATCAGTCCAGCATTTCTGGTTTTGAGCAACATTGATTTTAATTAGCTTGTGTGAACCAGAAGACAATTAGTGTTCCATATAGGCAGTTACACAGTGGTCAGTTTCACAGTGGTCAGTTACACAGTGGTCAGTTTCACACTCTAGGTTATGTCCATGGTAACAAGCTTGGCTGACACTAATTGATACCACACCTCAGCATCAATTGATAGACGACTGGAACATGACTGAGTGTTTATACCTGTAAGGTCAATGGAAACCAGGAAAATAAATCGGAAAACTTCCAAAATAAATCGAGAAGGTTAATTAAAAAGATTAAATCAATAAATGAATGCACATATTTTTAAAACTAACAATCATATCTGTTCTTTACAAAAATGATCCTAGGACTGGGATCGTTTATCATTTATGGTTTATTAATAAAAGAATTTTATAAAAGAAATACATACATATCATGTATATCACTTGGGTATTCTTTATGCACTACTTGATGGCAAGATGACCTTACCATGCTCTCTGACAACAACACTAGGTGTTTATTTTGATTGGATAATAAACAATTGCATCTCTTTTTTAGACATTGTAAGGGTACTTTTTACCTGATAGACTTGCATGTAGTTAAGTATGTTTTCTTACTAAAACACGGACTTCGATGACATATAATTCTGTAATGGAAACCTATACACTTACTATAAGATCAAAATGATTTTTTGTTTATTTATTTAAGAATAAGAAAAATCAAATAGAAAAGATTTACCCTTAAATGGCAATATCTCCCTGCAAAAATATAGATCCGCCCCTGTACATAATACATATAATTGGTGCATGAATCTCGGGATGTCAGGACCCTCATACAGAGACAGAGAGAGAAAAGAAACAAGAAAGTTTAACAGCTGGTACCGTGCTATGATTACCCACCACCACAACCATTATATCTTCTACTCTGACTTCTCCCCTGTGTCCTGATCAGTAGGTCAACGTAATTTGACATCAGACCCCTATACCTAGTGGCATGTCAACCAAAGTTTCACCTGTGCTTGCCAGGATTCAGACATGTTAAATTTACATGTAGAAATCAATTTGAATAACTACATATTTAAAATGAATGTTTTGTTGGAATGCAGATCTGCATTCAAGTAACTATTCCGTCTTTGCGTATTGCAGAGTTATCTTCTCTTGTGAGCAGGTATTGATTGTAACGTCAGTGGTTTGTGTGAGAAAATTACGTCATTTTCTCAAAAATTGATGACGTTACTCTCACAAACGCATGACATACCAATCAATACCTGCTCACAAGAGCAGATAACTATGTAATACGCAAAGACGGAATATATAACATACATAGTATTTCTTTCTTATTTACAATACATGTAGTTACCTACATGCACGAACTTTCCTTTTTTTTAATGAACATACAGAAAAAGACTTGTGTATAACATACCAATTATATACAGACATGTTTTTTATGTAGACCTAATACTGTTAAAACTATTATATTAATTTTAATGAATATGTCTATAAGACAAAGTATTATAAATTATAGACCACCAATACATGTTTATACATGTACCACGGATCCAAGTTGGTATGTTAGTATAATTTAATAGGTTAGTATATTATATCTCAACGCATACTTCTTTCGTTAAAGGATACTGCTTAGATCAATCAATAACAAGTATATGAATATATATAAGGTAACATCTAATATTTATTATTATTCTTTCTTTCTTTCTTTCTTTTTTTGAGCAGGTGGGAGGGGAGAAAATCAAAGCATGTATATACTGTTGGAAAGGTCAGACATAATGTGATAAAGAAAATTGTCTTTTGCACTGAAGTTAACTCCAGTGCACATGGATGTGACCTCCAGTGCTCGACAGTGTTTACTCCAGTGCACAAGTTAATAGTTTCAACCAAACATAATTATAATAATGCATTCTCTCGACCAAAACACACGATACCAAACACATGTAAAGTTATATTTTTCATATCAGGAACATAAACTACAATGTTTTTGAAAGAATTTTAACTCGACACTATACAATTGTGATAACATAAGTAAGGTGGTACCACATCCAGTTAAGGTCTCAACAGGTGACAAGCGGATTAATTAACCAGGTAGCGTCGCTGCAATTCGCACGTGTACATCCTCGTTTAGGGCGTGGATCTTGTTATTTTATCCTTCAACACTTTCCTAGTCTTCCTAATACCGAACTCGACATTTTGAAATAAGCGTATTAATTGAAAAATAACAATGATCTAGCTGTTTCTGTCTGTCTCGTTCCCCTCTGTATCTGTCTGTCTGTCTGTCTCCTGCCCTTTGTTTATTGTCTCTATCTGCCTCTGTATCTGTCTGTCTGTCTCTTGCCCTTTGTATGTGTCTCTTTCTGCCTCTGTATCTGTCTGTCTGTCCCTTGCCGTTTATATGTGTCTCTTTCTGCCTCTGTATCTGTCTGTTAGTGTCTTGCCCTCTGTATATGACGCTCTCTGCCTCTGTTTCTGTCTGTTGGTCTCTTGCCCTCTGTATATGACTCTCTCTGTCTCTGTATCTGTCGGTTAGTGTCTTGCCCTCTGTTTATATCTCTCTGCGTCTGTTTCTGTCTGTTGGTCTCTTGCCCTCTGTATATGACTCTCTCTGTCTCTGTATCTGTCTGTTAGTGTCTTGCCCTCTGTATATGACTCCCCTGCCTATGTATCTGTCTGTTAGTGTCTTGCCCTCTATATGTGTCTCTCTCTGCCTCTGTATCTGTCTGTTGGTCTATTGCCCTGTGTATATGACTCTATCTGCCTCTGTATCTGTCTGTTAGTGTCTTGGCCTCTGTATATGACTCTCTCTGCCTCTGTATCTGTCTGTTAGTGTCTTGTCCTCTGTATGTGTCTCTCTCTGCTTCTGTATCTGCCTGTTGGTCTCTTGTTTTGTGTATGTGTCTCTCTCTGCCTCTGTATCTGTCAGTATGTCTGTTGCTCTCTGTATGTGTGTCTCTCTGCCTCTGTATCTGTCTGCTCTTATCTCGATCTGTCACTCTCTCTTGCTGTTTCTCCACGTCTGTATTTTTCATATATCTCACTTTCTCTTTTCCTATCCAATCAAATGTTCTAAATAACATATATCATTTATATTTATACATATTCTTTGTTCGATATTATTTTGCCCTTTGTTTGATATTAGTGTTTTATTATTCAAATTATCGTTGAATTATTCAACCTCTTAGTAGGAGTCTTCATCGTAGTCCTTTCATTTTTCATTTTGAGTTATAAGTTATATATATATTGCTGTAACCTTGAACTTTCCTTTTTCTTTTCAGGATGTTGAAAAACAATATGATAACATGGATTAATTCAGGAAACTTCCTTAATCTACATTTACTAGAAACGTTGTAAGTATGCATTTTTTCAACATCTCCAGTTGTGCTAGATGTATGTAACGTTTAGCATTTGAGCAAGATTCTATAACTTTATATAACTGTGGTGCTAAAATCACACTTGATTATGAAAATATGTAAAAGCAAGATTTCATACATATGATTTTATAAAATTTAAGAAATCATGTATGAATTTCACAAAAGTGGTTGTGGAAAAGACTTTTGCAATACAATTTGTAACGAAGGTGATCAAAGCACTTTTATTTATGAAACTTATTTCATTGACATTTTTAATACATATTATTAACAGGCGATTTTAGAAAAATAAACATGTATTGATGTTATGACCTCGGTAGTCTTAGAGACGAGTACTCCGGTTCATATTTTTCAAATCACATAATGTACTGTGTTATCGAGTGAATATACCCGTGTCATACTTTCTGCGTATAAACCTATGTAATATGACTTATCAGCCCTGTGATTGGTTGTAAGTTTCAATTGTTTCAATTGTGACGTCACGCCTAGAACAAGTTCATGACGTCACAGACTTATGCACTGGAGTCAAAAGGGCGGCTTTTTACATTTGAAGGTTGCATGAAAATACATTGTTTTACACGCATAAATACAACAAATCTTGATTATGTGATAAACAGGATCTTACACTGGTTTTCATTTCCTATGATATTTATGAAACTCGTCACGAGTTTTTTTTTTCATTTTAGCTCGCCAGGGGCCCGATAAATTGAAAGTATTTAAACTGATTTCATATCTCTCATATGAAATGGAAACTGATATAAGATCCTGTATGTATTTTATTTATTTATTTATTTTACTTAAATAAATTGATGAGGAGCTTGTTTACCCTAAGGTATATCCTTGATATCGATTGGTAAATATCCAATTTCAATTACACTTTGTTTGTAAAGAAAGGTATCAAGTAAATCGACGTCATTTGATAACAGTTTCATTACCAAGGGATGCGATATTCAGTGACCCCAGCAATATCCCTAAGAACAGGGATCTTTTTAATTTAATTTGCTTTAGAACTATTTTAGCAGTTAAAATGTCTTTTTATTAGTTAAATGTAATTACAATGTATGCTATTTCAGACATATCAACGATAACAGGATCAAGAATATAGCTGGTGGAAGCTTTGATCAGCTATACAGCCTCAGGACCCTGTATGTTCCTTTTATTATTATATAATTTAAATATAATATAGGCTTTCGTTAAGCTACAAAATATTCAAATAAATATTGGATTGAGATTTAAAGAGATACGACAAAGAACCGTTTTAGTACTGGGTTTTTATACACTTGCCCTTCGGGGAATTGTACTTGTACTGTATATTGAGGAGATGATTCAGTATAAAGCTGGTACCTTAATTTTAAATCTGATAATAAATCTGAAACTTTCTCAAATACGCAAGTACTAATGTTATTAGGTAATCGTGAAGTAGTAGGCAAAGATTATTTATAAAAATATAAGGGGGATAATTTTAATATTGAGCACAAGTATTATGTGTAAGGAAACAAACAACCTTAACATCAATCGAACCATTCTTAATGTTGCTTGTTTTTGCAGTTTTATTGCCATGCAAATTAAATTTCAGTTACTGTAACCAACCACAACTTAATTTGTCAGTGCCACAGTCTAGCATGTACAGGGTTTACATCGATATGTAAAAAATCATTGCAGAGTTCGTCATGATGTATTAAGCACATGGAATATGAACTTAGGATTAAAACTACAACCAAATGATTTACAACTATTATTTTACGAGTTGGTATTAACCAAGTAATCTTTTTCTGACTCATTCGCAATAGGTGTAATTCGGAATATTTTATTCTGGATATCCATGTTCTGTATGAAACAACTTTTTATCACTCGGAAGGCATTTGCTTTCTTCGAAATTCGAAAGGTATCGGATGTATATCGTTTAAGAAATTTGGTATTATATTGGCGGAATGGAAAACATCAATCAATTCCGAAAAGCATATCTGAAAACAAAGATATTTTGAAATTTGTTAACTCCGTTTCGGAAAAAGGGATTAAAAAAAACAAGACAGAGCAAACGGGAAAACATATCGCGGAAGGATATATCCAAGCACGGCTACTAAATTATATTTACCAGTATATATTTTAAATATTTTACCTTTATGATCCAATGCTCAAACGTAATATTTGATGATATTGATAAATATCATAACTACTGCAAACAGATTGTTAAAGCAATCTAATGCATACCTTTATTTAATTATTTTTTATTATTTTACAGGAACTTGCAGAACAACTTATTAACAAGGATTGAATCTACAATGTTCCGATATTTGTCTAACCTTGCAACACTGTAAGTATCAGAAAATCTTCTATTTCCTTGCGTGATATAAAGTCGATATTTTGACTATGCCAGTTAGTATGTCTTGTGATGTCATCGATTCCCCATTTGAGAACTTGACATTGCTTGGATTTGATTTATATGACATGATACAGATACAGGTATTTATTGCTAAAAATAACTTAAAATCACTCTAAAAGTTCCAGACAAATGCAGATATATGACACCCATATATCGAGATCGAGACCTACGTGGGGCAGTCGCCAGGTACTGGCCGTTGGTCGGTGGTTTTATTCCGGGAACTCCGGCTTTCCTCCACCATCAAAACCTGGCACGTCCTTTAATGACCATAGCTGTTAATAGGACGTAAAACACAAACAAACCAAACCAAACCAATTGTATGATACCCATAGATTAGTACTCGCAACCATCGAATCGAAATGCATTCATACCCCAACTACGTATGAACTACTTGCGTAGGAGTCACACTGAGTTAAATCCAACTTTTAATGTAACTATCCAAAATGTACGACATTATTTCTATACTAAATATCGCGTTTTTTTACACTTTTTTGTTTTATTCAGTTCGATTAAAAATTCCTTTACAACTTCTGATTTGTTGTGACTTTCGAGATCTTAATTTCTATCTGATTGGTTTTTGCTGAGCGTTGTATATTGTTTTCTTCCATTGGCTTGACATAGTATTATTTCGGGCAGATTCGAAATTCAAGATTGGTGTGTCATTTAGTACGTCTGAAATTCCACAGGGCTAATTTTAACCTGGCTGGTTATAAACGTTCCTCTGACGACACTGAGTAGATATCATTATTTCTTCGCATTGTGCTCTTATTGACCAAAATGTTTCAACTTCTCTAGATCATTGGGTATATTTTTAACGAAAAGAAGCACGAAGGATCCTCCCATGGGCAATTTGATTAATTTTTTTGCCAACCCAAAATCAAAGATGGCTACAGTTGACTGACCTTTTCGCCTTATCTTCAAGTCTTATTTTAACAAAGTTTTTAAAGAGGTTTTATAATGATATTTACTTAAAACCTCTCGTTGTCCTGCCTCATAATTGTATGGTCATGTTTAAATATACTAGTGCCGATTCTTTATACTTTCAGGGACCTTTCAAATAACCAGATTTCAAGAGTAGTTGGCGATTCTTTCGTTACCCTGACCAAAATCAACCAGATGCAAGTGTTTTACTATTCATACAATTTAAACAAATAATATAAATCATAATACATTTCTTTGTGAACCTTTTCTGATATATGAATTTCATTGTTACCCTTTATCAAATTTTTAGTGAATTATTTTCATACAATGTGCACAGTCTGAATTTATTCAGATTCATACTCACTGTTAAATGAAAGACCTAAACAACAAAAAGCATGTCCTCACAGGCATTGCAAGCATGAATATTTAAAGCTGATGGTATACATCTTACAAAGTATATTCTTACTTAAACATTTTTGTTATCTTTCCATACAGTGCTTTTACCGGAAACACCGGTCTTATTTGTGATTGCGAGATGAGGAAGTTCAAACAATGGTACGACTTCATGTCAACAGCATTTGGCGTCAGCGTGCTGGACGCGTATTGTGCGAACAAAAACAATCTTCCAATTCAGGACGTATCTGACTTTGGTGGATGCACTGGTAGGAATATTAAACAGTTCTTATACTTCTCATTAAAATTGATCAATTTTTATTTAACACTATGCACTGCACTTATGACTTATTAACAGTTGTTTCTCTTAGATAGTTCATTAAGTACTAAAAATATTTCAATATATTTTCTATAAGTAGCAATGGTTATTTCCCTAGGATGTGATTGTCAGCATAAGCGTTAGCTATTTCTGTTAGCTGTATCTAGTAAGTCATCTCACAACAAACTTTTAAATAGTTTAGCGTGAAGCTCTTTTAGAGAGTAGGGCTTTTCATAATATTCGAATTTCCCGACAACATCTCAATATTAATGTTTACTTTATTTATCTATCATATTGTAGGACAGGATCTTTTCAATCAGGGTATTGATTGTGAAGGTTGTTCCCGGAAAAAGAGTGATAGGGAATGTGACGAAACAACAACTACAGTACAGTGTTTAACTGAAGATAAAGTAAGTACCATGTTCAATTTAATTTACATCCAATAAACCCCGATATAATTCTCCCTTTTCATTTGGCACCTAGCTCCCTGCAACCGTCTTTCAAGAATGTCCGTTTAAACGAACATCTCCCTTCCTAATTTCCAAACCCCTATATAGTTTCAAATAAAAAATGTTGGCAGTAAAACTAGGTTTCGCAAATATATGTTTTAAACCTTGTTCCAAAAATCAACTGGTATATAAGGAATTTTACTTAAATATGTTAAATGTAATTAATTTGTTTGATGTTTACCAATGCTTCTTGAAGAACGAACCGCTGTATAGTGCAGTATGATTAATATTTAGGATACAGTATCAATCATAAAATTCTATAGGCTCTTCCACTTGTGTGTGTCGTACTTTACTCTTTGAAGAGAAGTGCATTTAGTACAAAATGAACGTTGTACATGTTTCTTGACTAAAACTAGACTTTGAGTGATTGTGCGATAAATTCTCTTTTTAGTTAGTTGTGGACAGGATTTGAGATTTAATTCATTGACAATGAAATACCGTACAAGTAATGATGATAATAGACTTGCGACAAATGCTTGTTAAGAGAATAATAAGTTTGTTATAAACATTTGCTTCACAACAGGTATGCTGTTGTTACTACGAAACGTGACAGGTAGGCTGTTGTTACTACGAAACGTGACATTTTTGCACAGGGTTTAGTTTGCCGAGTATCCGGAATGTGACGTTATCAAGGAGTCGAATATTGTAAAGTCTGTAGTATATACGATTGATAGCCCTATACCCCTGGGTTGTTCGTTCGAGGCAGTCGCTAGGTACTGGCCTCAGGTCGGTGATTTTCTCCGGTATTCCCACCAACAAAACCTGTTATGGTCATAAATGAATATTGTTTATAAATTACACGAAGAAAATACAATTTTAAATAAGATTAATCATATGAAATAATACGTGATACACAAGATAAAAGTGGTGATCGCGAATGTTTTAATTGGCCCTTAGTCATTCTTTAAAAAAAAACCACCTTTGCATTAACCATGCGTCTATCTTGAATGTAATATTATTTTTCATTTGAAATGTTTCACTTTTGACGAACTAGCATCAATTAGCATGATTGACACTATTATTCATTTGAATCTATTTGAGTTCATATATTGCTAATTGTAAAAGAACTTTCACACAAACGAATAAATTAACATCCTTTCGTTCTGTTTATGACATGTTTTTAATGTCACATTATGTCCCATGCTGTGGTGAACTGCGTTATTTTGTCACGTAATGTTTGGTGAAGCACGTAGATATTAAATAAAAATAAAAAATGATATTAAATAAATCAATAAATAAAAATAACATTAAAGAAATATCTAATTTTAATTGTGTATATGCACATATAAATAACAAAACAATGAATTTCAGACTAAAAGTAAACTATTAACATACATTATTAAGCGGTAACTTCTTGAAGCGCTTTTCGCTTCATAATATTGCGCTTCATATCATTGTGCTCGTTTATTTTTTTGTATATTTTTTTACTACAGATATTGTTGGTTCACAGATTATCAAAGCGTTGCTCTGTTTTAATTCTAGTAATGTATATTTTCAGTTCGCTAAAATAAGCTGAAATTAGTAAGGTAACATTGATTCAATTTCGAAAAAACTTTGTGATTTTTTTGGGCCGTTGTGACTGATAAAAAACTAATTAAAGCATTTCCAAGGATTAATTATCAGTATTTAACGACCTAGAACTATATTGAATAAAATATTTCTAATATCGATGCAAAATTAAGGTTGAAAATTTTACCCTTATTCGAGCATTTGTAAAGAGCGGTTCAACCGACTTCTCGGGCACACTCGGCGTCCATGAATATCAATTACCAATTGTTCGCCGTTTACCTCATTTACTATGTGTTATTACTATGCTTTTGAGCTAATAGCTTTTATATTTGAAGTTCAGCACTAGTGACAACTGTCTATATCTATAGATCCATACCAGAAAAAGGCTCCAAAAGACGTTTTTGGCGAGGTTAGTGGCATATAAGAGTGCTACAGGTGTCTGCTTTTGACAACCAGACGTTTACAAGCCAAACCGTTGAAGTGGACCGGGAACACCCCCTTACTTTTGACCCCATATCAATCCGCCATCATTTATTAAAATCTACTAAAACTATACGTTTATTTAAAGTTAAATATCTATAGAATTCATTCAATGAAAAATATGTCAACAATTACCCATTTAACTTATCCAGAGGCACTGTGTTTAATCGGGGGAAAAAAGGTAGGGATTACAATCGTATGTAACACTTGCTGATTGGCTGATTTAGTGCTGTAAGTCCCGAAAACGATTCCGGGTATGAGACATTCTCGCGCTCTGTCTTGACGTCCAGACATTATGCATGGACGTCTTCTTCTGGGTCGGGTTGTTAACGTCCAGAGTGTCTTCGACGTCTAACTAAATGGGCAATGGTTGATGCATGAACACCAAACTGCAAAATAAGTGCAATTCCTCTCACAACCACAGACGTCCGCCGTATTCTGGTTATTACTGGTTTTTGTACTAACTCGTTGTGCATTGTATCTGTGCAGATCAGGAGTTCGTGTTTGAATGGTTTTCAAGTTTATAACAGGTGCAAGATGCCTGAATTTTGTCTTTATTTGATAAAAACGTACAGCAAGGTTATGCTTTGTAGACATACACCAATTTGTGGCGATACCTCTCTGTCACCCGGAGGATCAATCATACTGACAAATAGGGGAAGTGTAAAGCCACAATTAAAGTTTCGTTACTTTTTTCCATTAGTATGGTATATTGTAAGCTAGTATATTAATGTAAACCAAGTAGGAATAAATTTCCAACTTGAAGTTTACGGCCAACCTCAGGCATTGATGATCCATAAGCAGAGTTTACCGACTTTCTAAATGAAATAATCAGTAGAAATACAATACAAATTGAAACACAAATATGAAATGTCAAACGTAAGACACTTGAAACACATAAAATTAGGTGATAGTGAAACAGCATGCACAATTTGAAGTACACTTCACCATTAAACTGTTTTGTACTGCTAAGACTCATCTGTAATGCAAGGAGTTAAACAAAAACAATCTTGGAAACCCGTATTTGTCTAAACTGCATTCAAAATACAAATGGGAAAAGGAAGCCCTCTTAACTAAATGCAATTCAAAGCGTTGATAGGAGCATTGGTAAATATGAAATTGATAATGAGTAAAGAGTGTGTATGCAGATTCGTTCCACTTCTTAAAGGATATTACTGTGGCAATTTATAAAACTGTTGGGGCTAAAAACCTGCCGACATACTCCACCAACCAATATCTAAAAAAGATGTACAGAAGACATTAACAAATGATTGCACCTATACCACTCGATACAGGAAGCCGAACAACTGTTTTCAATAGTACAATATGCATACAATTGAATCAGCTTATGTCCATTCAGATGCAGATAAGAATCAGCTTTCAGATCTCTCGTTATGAGTATCATAGTATCTCTCTCAAGAGGTATTACATTTTCAGTGATTTGTAGTCAGTATGAACAATAGCGTTTAATATCAACATCAGTTGACGATACGATCAGAGACAATTCCCAGTGGTTTAGCAAATACACGATGTATACGCAATATGACTGATAGTAAGGGAACGCGATTGGTTCTCTATTGATAGAGGAATCGCCCGTTATCGATCGCTCGTTACTACTAAGGCTATATTGAAAACGCCGCGAACGCTCCAAGCGATGACATACCTACCGTGATGATTGCCATGCCGCACGCACTTATATCCTGTGGCTCTTCGGAAGTTGGAGTCGGTGATTGATTTTGATTAATTGAAAGGTGTACAAGGAAATACATTACCGTTATTTGGACATCTAAACGTTGGTAAGTTGGAATTCATACGTTCTAATGTCAATAGATATTTTCTAGGAAAAGTGTTTTGTTATGATGCATAGAAGATACATCATCTGCTCACTAAGATGAGATACTAGTGTCCTGAAATATTGAGAAACCTCAACGCAAAACTACATGGAATTATCAGTTATCCAGATAAAGGCATTTACTCTCTTTTTTTCGTGGAATGATAATGATGTGAAAGGTTAGAAAAAACCTTTGTAATTAAGACAGTGTTGATATTTTATGAACAAAAGTCATACTCGTAGAAAAGTAATTCATTTTGTAGATGTCCATTGATCCTCATAGGAAGCCAAAAACATCCTGCGCACATTGTGATTTATTATGACTTTATTCGGCAAAATACTTCAGGAATAACATTATTCATTTCTGTTACATCATCTTCAACCGTTTGATGGTATTCTGACATAACCGAACGTTAGTTCTATACGTATCTGCGATATTGCTAGTAATACAGCTTAAATGTTTTTCATTGATATTCTCCGGTAAGTCTGTTTTAGTCTTATGTGATCTGGCGGTTATGATATTTCAGTGTTTTAGTATGTTTTTATTACCTTAACTACTTTGAATGCTTTAATACCGTAGCAAACAAAAAACTGAATAAATTTTTTACAGTAAACAAAAAATGAAATATTAATTGAAAAATCTCATTAAAAATAAAATAAAATAAGGATATTGAAACGTCCATCAGAAAACGGATAATTGTAAAAAAAATGATGGGTTTTGAGTTTATCACATACAATTATAAAAAAACTTTCTTTTCATTTCAGATGTTCGTGAAAAATTGTATTTATCATAATGAATACTAGCAACAATTCCTCCTTTGCTTCATGCGATTTTATTTGCTGGAAAAAGACAATCGACCAGCTAAATGATGAAATGGTTATACGGAGTGTTCCCTTGCTATCGTTTATGTGTCTTCTGATGATAATAGGTATCCCCGGTAACCTGATTGTGATCTGGATATACAGCGTTCGTAAGGTTCGAACCACTGCCAACTGCTTCGTAATCACTCTGGCCTGTATAGATCTAACTTCCTGCGTGGCTATTCATCCCTACGTTATATCCAAGTTATTTAACAGCTATAACCAACAACAGGTATTGACATGCAAATTGTTCGAGTTTTTGATTCATTCCATATTGTCCGTATCCGCCATCGTTTTACTTGTGGTAGCCGTGGACAGGTATCTTGCCATTTGCAGACCATTTCAGTTCCTAAAATATCAGAAACATTCCACGAGTATTTTGATCGCAACGTTTGCAATAGGCATAGTTGTCAGTCTACCGTTGCTTGAGTTTTACGGAAAGAGGATGATAGAAGTACCAACTCCGGTTCAAGGAACTATCAAAGGATATGTATGCGACTTCAGTGATCTTTATCAAGGGTCACTGTCGATGGCTTCATTTGGAATGGTTATGTTTGTAAACTTTAGCGTCATTGTTTTAGGAATGATGATACTGTATTTCAGTGTTGCCCGTACAGCCTATCGACGCCGCTTACGACTTGTTTCTCCCAAAGACTTGGTCACTGATTCATCGAAAAAGAACGAAAAATATGCAAACAAAAGATCGTTCCTAACCTCGTTAGACCAAGGCAGTACAAGTAAGGATGGTATAGGTAGTCCCTCACTGGTCTTGTCGAGATCTTCGGATATTTGTTCTGTGTCAACAATCGAGAATGTTTCGTTAACCGCCAGCATGTTCACAGCGAGTGTATATAAGGATTTGGATACAGAGAAGATACACCAGCCAATATTGAAAAACTGTAATAAATATGTTCAGAAAGACAACAAGGTCAGCTCAGTAAATCATCAAAGAAGGAAAAACTACGCAATTGCGAGAATGACCCGAAAGGATAAGTTGAAATGGAAGGACGAGAGTATACAGTGTAACAAGGCCAGGTTAAAGGCGGCGAAAATCCTGTTTTTAGTGACGGCGGTGTTCCTGCTCTCCTGGCTTCCATTCTGGGTAATCAGGTTTTGCTGGTTATTCGCGCCGTCGTATATGGCCGGCCAGTCAGAGACCGGAAAGGCGATGGAAACATTTTTCATGCATCTGTTTTATCTTAACAATGCTGCAAATCCTGTAATTTATACAATTATTAACAAGAACTTTCGTGAAGAATGTCGGGAGCATTGGGACAAATGCCGTTTAAAGATAGAGCAGGCGTGAATTTTGTGTAGTAATTTCTTTTCAACGATATCCTGTCAAAAACTACCAGATCGATTCATGGAACTTTCAGGAATGTCGTGAAATGACCATGATCCTTTTACAGACCCACTTTTTCAATGATATAGCACTGTCCTTGTTCAAATTCAGCACAATTTATCCAACACATGTTTTACGATTTTGTATTTATAATTTATAGGACTGCCTTTCAAACTAAGGCAAATATTTTTAAAATGCTGGTATGTCTTAGAGGTAGAAAACGTGTTTCAAAACGGTAGAGATTTATGAATGTAAACTAATTGATTACCAATTTCTCAAAAGTATTCAACATAATAACATAAACTGAATGTATTTTATTTTGAAAGCAGCAATGTCTGACTTCAATTTTGGCGTCATTTAAAGAAACAGGTTGGATAAAACATTTATTACATTTTTGCCAGTGAAATATTGGATTTTATCAACTTGATAAAACTGATATCTTTCACACTGTGACAAATATCAAAAGTGATATTTTTGATATTGACCAATCATAACGGCATCTTCTATTCGCTGCATTCAAAGGCAACGTTTTTTGTTCAGATTCAAATGAAGCGATAGCAGAATAAGTGGCTGTTATGGTAAATGTTTGGTACACACACATAAGTATTTACATTAATATACAATTAATAACATTTTTTATAAGCAATTATACCAGAAAATAGCAGAAAACGTCGGAATTGCGTTGAGTATCCCATTCAAAATGGCTTGCAGCCTTGTTGTCAAGTGTGACGTCATTAGGATATGGTGCTAATTATTACGCTCCTGATTCCTGCCCTTTTTTAATGCATTACATTTTTGTTTATGTTTATGCTTTAAAAATGTAATAAATAGAAAATTTAATGGTGTCTTTAGTAATAACAAATATATTTCACGAGTGTGTCTAATATTTTGATATTTTACACGAGTAAAAAATATCAAAATATTAGCCACACTCGTGAAATATATTTGTTATTAATGACGACACCATTAAATATCCTCTGTTTATCAATGAATGATTTTTGTTGAGGTGATAATGTGGTTATATGAACCTGAGAAAGACTTTTTTCATCGAAAATTCGCCGAAATAAAAGTCCTTAGTTGTTATATTTGACGCTTAACAATGTTTAAATCCTTAACAATGATAAAACGTGTGAAATTTCAGGAAAAAAATACTGCATTTTGCAGAAAGCATTGTGTCGCTACCATTGAAATGACGTCATAAAATGAATATTAACCTACTATTTCTAAAAAATATATTAAGACCGAGTCAATATCACAAACACCGTCCTCATCGTGATCATAATCAAACAAATGAAAATGTTGTTATGAGTGTGTGACAGCTTATAATAATAGATAAGTTCAATGTGTCGTAGGGTGTTGCTAGCTAATAAACATGTGTCAGGTAGATATGACATCGACAGGGATTATAAAAGAGGCGTTATGGTTGGTGCACTGAGTTAAATGAACTGTTGACCAGTTCCAAAAATCTAGCCTCTCCTTTCTCTGTAGGGTTTCATAATATCTGGTTTTGTTGTTAATTTGGTTCTATTAATGCCTGCTCGTATTGATTTTAATTAAGGCTCACATTTCTCCCGACGTATTTGAACTAAGGTAAATGTTTTGTCTATTTTACTCCAGTTGTATTTAAGTAAAGAGTACCATCAAGTCTATTTATACCATTGTCACCCGGATTAAACTTTTAGTTTACTTATTTTTTAACGAAAGAATTCAATATAAAAACCAAGTTGAAAACATTTTACATATATATAGTTTAAGAATGATGCATATTTGAAAAACGGAGAGAAAATAAATAAATGCAAGAATCGACATCGTGATCTTAAAGGGGCATCACGGTGAAGTAACTTTATTTTTTGTCTTTTTTTCAAATACTACATAAACATATCAAGTGAGACTCCTTATGGAAAATAACGATCGGATTTGGCTGAAATAGATTCATAAAAATGATTAAATCTAAGAAAATCATCGGTATTTCTACCTGTCTGACCAACGTTTTGTTCAGGGATTTCCCTCTACTGGCGCATGCGCATAGCACACCATTTCTTTGTAAACAAAATGACTGGCCGTGTGAAGTAAGCGAAAGAAAAGTGTTGTACCGTGTCAGCTACGAAACGAAAAGTTGCCAAATGGTCAAAAGATAGCGCAAGGAGTACGTTACGGAATCATTATTGCAGGTGGGCAGTATTCAAAGGAGAAAATAACTGCCGTAGCAGTTAGTACGGTGCATGTATTCTTCCGGATAGCC
>NW_018405338.1:1139319-1184806 GCF_002113885.1 Mizuhopecten yessoensis | reverse complement strand
CTTTGGAAACCGTTTCATCTCGCTCGCACCACTTGTGTTTACTGCCTAGTCGGGTGACGTTATCGGCGCTATTTTTAGCAGGGCTTTCCCGAACAATTCAAGTGGTCAAACTGGACATTTGGAACGGACTATGAATATGGGGATAGCGTGGTAACATAAGTGGAAGTGCATACAATACATACATTCATTAAAAAAAACACGCCTTTTCACGTGGTGTCCCTTTAATACTGACAACCCTACAGTTTTACATTGTTGTTTTCCATGAATTAAAAACTAAAATCAGCAAAACACTTTGAGGTTTATTGATGGGTTTAAAATTTTATGCGGGGATTGAAAACTGAGGGAGCAATAAATTGACAATTGATGTGGTCATAAGCTAAAAAAGCGCTAATATTTGTAGGGAGAATACCACAAGTCAAACATACCTTCTTCGAGATAATGACTGATGCAGTAGTATCTTTACTTTAAGGCATTTCCATTCTTATTATACCCGAATGTAGCGAGAGGGATATAAAGTAATCGCTTTGTCACTGCATCCGTCCGTGTGTGCGTCCACCAGTCCGTCCTTCGGTAATAAAAAGCTTGTGTACAAGATATCTAATAAACAACACCTGAACACACTTAGTTCAGATATACATCATATAATGGTTATATCGAGTTTTATATCTAATTAGATTTGTATGGTCATCGGTCAAGATTAAAGGGTCAAAGGGCACAGGCAAAGCAGGTTTGAGGGGAGGCGGAGGGTAAGAAGGCTACCATATATCTATGTGATTATCCGCCCATTTTGTTCCTGTTCTCTTTTTATCATTATACCAAATCCACACAACAATGTCTTAATACGTTGGAAACAGATCATTACTATACAGGTTAAGCTTGTCCACTGACATAAATAATACTTAATAATACGTTATTTGACATAAAAATGATAAACACATCGTCAAAAACCTATCTTACTACCACCAAACAGTGCGAATGGTGTTCATTAAATTAACAGATACATCGTTAATTAGTTTTTATATGTCTCATTATGGATTGTGTTACTTTCAGACAGCACGATTTATGATATTGTTATTTAGTAATCGCTCGTCGGATAATCATACAATACGATTGTAATTGGATGAGTTTGTTTGTAAATCATGATTCATGTTTTTGCAAAAGGAAATCCTACCATCATAACTTATTATTAATTTTACTGAAAAGTTGCATGCGAAATATATACTAATTAGCAGTTAAGATTTTTTTTTTAAATTACACGTGCAATCGATGTAAACCACATGCAAGTATGTTTCATTCCTAAAATAAATGCGTTCATGCTGTAGTGATATTTTTCTTCCACATTTCCTTCTTCTGACGACGACTCACTTAGGGTTTGACATAAGTCAACATATACTGAATAACTACAAACATAAAGTTTGGCATGTGTTATAATTGCCTCCTGCTGTTTCCTCCGTTCATCAAAATCTATAAATATAACTCCAAACGACGAAATGCCGTAAATGGCTCACCTACGGGTGGCCGTTGAATTTATCATTGATCGTCCATATTACTAAATAATATTTTTTGATGAAATTCCGGCCCATAAAACCGCCAATACAAATGAATCAAAATACCTGTTCCTTCTGTATAATCTTAACGTATACGTTATTTTAGATATACATGTACATCTTTTATGATGTAGTAACGGTTAAAATATACCAATTATTACAATGAAATGCATTAAATAAAACTGAATAAACAACATTAACCGAAAGGAAGGCGTCAGAAGGGATGGTGGAGGGTGCGTTTTTGTCAATATTTACAAAAATCAGTCTGTGCACTGTTGCTGATCACTGACGAAGGTGAGGTTCAAGTGCGCTCCACTCAACCGTGACCGCCTTTAGTTGACCAATCAGCGTTGACTGTTCACGTGATGTACGCGTGGTCAATATGTGTTTGGCTTAAGTGGAGCCGCTTGTGTAACAAAGGATAAAATTAATTAGAAATTCAAATAAAAATAAGTCTTATCAGGAAGACTTTGCATTTTTCTTCCTCATTTCCTTCTTCTTCTGACGACTCACTTAGGGTTTGACATAAGTCAACATATACTAAATAACTACCAACATCAAGTTTGGTATATGCTATAATTGCCTCCTGCTGTTTCCTCCGTTCATCAATATTTATCGTAAGGCGCTTCTCAACAGTTTGGTCTTTGTTTTGACAAAAGAGCGCAACCTAGCGGAGAGAAATGGTACAAGGGCAGGCAATCCAACTCTGATTGACCATTCCACAAACTGCAGAATTTTTGTTGGTCTGTTTCTTTATGTCTGTGTATGAGTCTGACATACACTCCCATATTAAGTAGACGAATTGTCCGATTGTCGATCAGTTTATTGTACACTTTCGCCATTTCGACACATTTTCAATACATCGTTTTTCTTCTCGATGGTTAAATATAAAAATGAGCTCCTTAGTATCTCCCTAGTACTGTCCCCTTTTTAGAGGTTCATCAAGGGAAATGTTTATTTATGTTGACAGGACGACATAACACAGAAAGGGATGACGTCATGATATATTATAATGATATCGGACTGGTATTTCCTTGCTCACGTCTCGGATAGTTGAGTACCATGAAGTCAAAGTCGTATAAATGGATATTTTGTTTACACTACAATCACTTTGAAGTAAAAAATATTGTTTATGGTAGTACGAACCAGGCGTGTCACTGTATGACTCTGGCAACTTATCAGACAAATGGATGCAGTAGTGCACTAAATTTAGGTATAGGACTTTATTTGATAACAAGGACAACGAACTTATCAAATTAAATCATTATGAAATGACTCTTATGTCCACGTTTTAGTATATTTTTCATTCTTTTTAATCTTTTTCCAAATTATAAACTTTTGCATATGCTTAAAAATTAATTCTGCTAAGATGTTGTGTCAATATTACATATACCGCAGTGCTTACACATATGGAAAGAAATCAAAATAGAATGGAAAATACGATAAAAAGAAAGTAGGAGACCGATAAAATAATAAACACATCATGGATGTCCAGATATAAGCGGAAGTTTATTTTAGCAACGCTTGTGGCTCCCCTGCTAAATTGTCGGAGGTTTCGCTGACAAATTTGTTGATGTTTCAGTTTTATATATGGTTTGCCGAAACACTTCTCCAAATCTGATTCATATTTCAGTTGTAGATCTGTTGTGAAAATGTTTGATTAAAAGTGCTAAACAATGTGCCCTTTTAAAAAATTCTAATGGATATACATAGCTGCTCTCGTGCTACTTTGCACTGACAAAATTTAGTTTTGCAGATAAACTTTTTTTTATGGCAGGTGACTGGTCCCAGTCATTGCATTGATAACAAGGATAAGATCATAATATGCTGCTTACTTTGTAACGTCCACTTATCGATTGTATGAGCACACTTAGAAATTCTGCTGACGTATTACCAAATATGATTCTTTAATTGCATATTATAAAGGGGGATACTGTCATCAGATGGTCCGTCCATCGTTCCATCGGTGGACACCATATTATAAACCTCCCACAACGAGGCCAGGGGGATACTGTCATCAGGTGGTCCGTCTATCGATCCATCGGTGGACACCATATTATAAACCTCCCACAACGAGGCCAGGGGGATACTGTCATCAGGTGGTCCGTCCATCGATCCATCGGTGGACACCATATTATCCGGTTACTTCTACAATTCTTGTCTGTTATATTGAAAATTAATTATCACACTTTTGTTTCAGCTTTGAAGGTTTTCTATGATTTCCCTCTTCCGTCTTTGCGTATTGATTGTTACGTCATTGGTTTGTGTAAAAGAAATAACGTCGTTTTCTCAAAAATTGGTGACGTTACTCTCACAAACAAGTGACGTAACAATCAATACCTGATCCCAAGAGAAGATAACTCTGCAATACGCAAAGACGGAATACACACAATGTAACAACTTATTATATTGACAATTCTTGAACGATTTTACTACGTACTGTCTTCAATGGAAGAATTATTGGCTCTAAGTGAGGAATGCATGGCGATTATTCCCTCAGAGATATATTTCGATACTTTTAATATTATCAAAGACAACTGTTAAACATTTATTACAGGAACTTCAGCATGCATATCACTTCATCAACATACCTGATAAAAGTTGACGACGGAAGTTTGCTCGGAAAGAGCTGGGCATATATCTTATAAAGTGGCTTACAAGTCTTGTTGTTTTAGTATTAATGTTTTAAAAAGTGGTATTGAGATTTGTTCATTATGTTGTGATAGAGTTATATTCACGTGTATCATTTTGAAAAAGTTGATACACCAATAAAAGATTTTAAAAAAAATAGTTTTCTTTTCTTTTTATGTGAATCAAAAGGGAATACAAGGAGGAAATTCTAACTCAAAATCTATAAAATGACAATAAACTGAACTTGGGTGACACTCAAACAACAACATAAAGATTGTGAACTCACATAAAACATGTATCCGTCATTATGTCGTATGTCACATCCAGGACAGTATGTTGGTCATGAATGATCTATAACATTGTAAAACAGTCTTTACTCGTGCCGATCGTGACATGTCGTCAACGTAGATCAAAGATTGTCCGGTAGAATACTCTGCAAACTTATGGAAAGTATAATGTTGGTCTATTTTCCACAACTGTCTGACTACTAGTGACGAAAGGTGAACAGTCATGAATGTGATGTTGTGCTTTATGATAGGTATTTATTTTTGGCGTTCTGTATCAAATATGTTTGTCTTACGCTCATCTTTCTGGCAGGGAGGAGACAATTATATTCATACATATATAAAGTAACAATGGTTTCATAAGTAAAGTCTTTGGTATCTATAATATCAAATTCTGCAATTAGAATGAAATACAAGTAGGTCTTTAGGAATACAAACAACCACACACAACTCTCATCCCTGATTAATTTGGAAGGGTTATACCTATAATGATACCTTAAGGTCAAAATTGCTTGATATGAAAGAGTTCTTGCCTATTAATATCGCGTTGAATTGTGTCGCATTACTAATTATTTTGAATAGGTGATGCAAGTGGCGTACTTCCTTGTTTTTTATGTCCATTTATTAGAAAGGTCATTTATGGTTATTGATTTTCTTCCTATCCTTGACTTTGTATTCCATGTTACAACGTTAATAGCAATACATTATTCATAAACTTTATTATGACGTTTTACTCTGCAAATATACATTCTTTTCAGAGATCAATTATAAATATATCATTGACCTCTATTTAATTACCCTTCCACATCCCTTCATCAACAATTCTTGAAATGACTTCTTTTTTCTGAAATGCTGAAAGGAATTCCATGAAACCTGACGACGAGAAATACATTAATGTATGCATCTAAGATTGTACAAATGGAAGACTTTACTCCCCGGGGCTGCGGGGCGGGGCAAAAAAAAGTTAAAAACGTCTTCGATACACACAATCTAACCACATCTACAGTTAATGGATGGAGATTACCAGCATTGATCCAGGAGTAAGGCCCTCTCTCTGAGGGCATAGTACTTGGATCAAAACATAGAAATGATTTAGATTCCGATCTTATATATATAACTATATTCACATATTGAAGCTCTCCTAATAGCTTGTTTTGTAAAAGGAATGGTGTCGCTACCTTGAGATCGGGTTAGGGTACAAGGGAAATTTTTGGTATTTAAGTCTTAAAGGTCTACTCTTTCTAAAAAAAAGTGGTCATATTTCAACTCAATTCGCTATGATATATCTCTGGGAAAAGAAAATTTAATAATCTTATGTATGTCAAGTCATTCCAGGTGCTGAGAGGCTGAACCCAATATTGGGGAAAATAATCATGCTGATTTTAATGAGAAAATATTTTGCCATGATTCCTTAAAAATCAAGTTTTAAATTGTAATTCTACTAAAAATTTAGTTTAAAAAAAATAAACAGTGCATATAATCAAATACGATCACACTTTAGGTTTTTTAATCATTTTTATTCTATATCTTTTAAAACATATTTTTAAGTAACCTAAGGGAGAAATTACTGAATGAAATATGGAAAATAACTCTCGATCTTGTCAATTATTCAGATGCATTCGCTATTGTTCAAAAGTTTCCTTTTGTTTGATCTCTTTGTTTCAAGTGCTTATTTTTATTGCTTAACATGATAGATCATCAAACATCAATGCCACTGGTACTATAAATATCTACTTATCAAATAATTAAAAAGGGGACTAGTTTTGCTATGTGATCCTTTGGTATGTATTAACGTTGTGCGTATGTTTGAAGTGAAGAACACCTACTGAATCCAATGGACAGGCAATATGCACGTTGTTCAACCTATCAGACATGGAGTAGACATGGCGTCCTTTTTTATATGATATGTATTTATCTTTTCAGCCGGTGTGTTATTCTAATTTGACGTTCACAACGAGTGGTCTAGAGCTTAATAAAGGATGTGAATCTTTTCGAACTTGTGTCGAAAAAGCTCGAGCTGTCAGTTCACAATGCTTTGGGAGTGCCAACGAAGTTCACTGTAAATACTGTTGTATAGGAGACAGCTGTAACCATGGAAACACACTAGGTAAGCTCTCCGTTGATTACCATATCACGTGAGCATTTAACGGATTATGAGTGAATATCAATATGTGAAGTATTGTTAAGTGTGCTCTTGTTTCATGCACTATTATTGAATAATGAAATCGATAATGAGATTGGTGATCTACAATGAAATTTACTGTATTAAATAACGATACGTATGTAAGATTTATTGATTTTCAGCACGTCAAATCGTTTCATCAATCAATACGATATGTTTACCAGTCATAAAGCAATTTAAAAACTCTATTTAGGAAGATCAGCTAACTTTGGTCTCAACCCGCAATGTAACTCACAGCACATGCATCACACACATATCGCATAGCAAATACATGTAACCTTCTCTAACCACTAAACCAAACTGAAAGAACGGAAAACGCCTTGATCAAAATAAAAATATTAAGAAAGAAGTGTTATTTCACAGTATCATTGAATGTTTATAATTTATAATTATTGCTGGAAGAAAGAAGGAATGCAGACAACATAGAAGGGGGTGGGGGGAGTTATTTCAGATGACAAATGTGATGTATAACATAAAAAAGCAAACGAATACCTGATTTATACATTAAACGAATAAATGCATGAGAACGAAATCGAACATTTTGTATTAAAAATGTTTCATGACCAGTATTGATATATTTTATTTAGTAACATTTTCTTCTTATATCTGCCACTTCAAATATTGAGATTCCTTTTTAAGTACATCCGTCTATATTTGCTCTTTCTCCTTACCAATGAAAACGGAAAACTGAATAATAGGTTTTTGCTAAGGGAGTCATAATGACAAGGACATGGACTGATTAAATAATGGAAGATAAGGAAGAGTATAAGGTTGCATAAACGAATAATTTCCGAGGTACGTTTTTACCTAAACATTAATGACCTTTCATGTTGGTCTTTGATTCGAATATCAAACGATATTTATACAGAATTCTTATGGTAATGAAAACAACTCCACAGGTTACAATAGCAAAAAATAGTTCCTCTTCAGTTTATTTTTGGACTGATTCATGGAAGATGAAGCAACAACCGTGCATATTACAAAATGTCATTGAACTCGCATGTTTTAGGGTAAAGGGCCACCTGCTAAACTACATGATAGTTTCTCCGGTTACTTCAGTTTCCTCCAATATAGAGGCCTCATACGTTTTACCAGCAGGTCCAACAAAAAGGAATCAATATAAGCTTGTATAACCAGTTTTATAATCATTATGATAAGTATCACATATGTGTTATAAAAACGAATACTATTCAGAAACGCAATATAATTAAAATTATATCTTCACATCACTCCCGTTTACTGATATGTCGCGTTGAAGATCTAACAACATCCCATAGAGGGTCACGTCAGAGGTCAACATGAATGCATTATCGTATTTATAACAAGCCAATCAAAACGCTACATAACTCTTTCTTTCAACCAATCAGAAAGCAGGACCTGTAGCATTTAATGCAGACACCTCGAAGCCCAAAATCCACTTTTTCGTCTGGTCCAGTGATAGTTTGAATATTGCGAAGCCTGTCATTGGTTAATTTTAGTTTCAGGTTGTTAAACTTTTTAACGACAACATTACCAGAAGAGGAAGTCTCTCTTATTTCAAAGCAAAATCCACAAATTGTACAAACGTTGTCTTGTAGATAGACACGGCGTGGTGTCATGGGCGCCGCCATTTTCGATGCTCATATGACACCTCTCGGTCTTTTATCATAGCAAGTGTGTTCCGAAATCATTACATCATCACTTACAGAAATTCGTAAGCTCTCATCTGATTGGTAAATGCAAAGGTCGCCTGAACATGACCCTCTACGGGATGTTGTTAGATCTTCAACGCGACATATCAGTAAACGGGAGCGATGTAAAGATATGATTTTAATTAGATTGTTCAGAAACGATACCATATACCCCCTGTTAAATGTATGTAGTTCATATGGTATTTGCTTGCAATAACTAATCGTATATAGATGTAAATGAAGAACAATGGGCATTGAACAGAAAAGGGAAATAGGAAATACTCCTTAAATGGGGATCAACATATTTGAACATGTTTTGGTTTTTTAATGACATAGGGCAAACTACATTTCGTTTCGCATAATGAGGATATGACTCCTTGCTGCCATGAAAACATATGGTTACGACCAATCAGGGGGAAAAGACAAAATATACTTCATAGGTTTATCTTTTCATGGGCCTGAACAATGTTTTTTTTTTCTGACTAATTCGGAAGTAAAGAAACTCGACGATTGTTTGCTTAGAGAATGGGGTTTCGCTCTGTACCTAGCCTATGCAAACTTAAACCAAAATTACTGAGCATATATCTACGGATCGATCAATGTATGGTCATACGATCGGTGGATTCTAAAACAATGATTGTCTTTGACTAAAACGGTTAACGTTGAATTTAACCAGATTCATAAGATATTTCCTCATAAATTTTATTTCATTATTTTATTGAATTTTGAATTTTAATTTGATAGGTCGGACAAGAATAATAACGTTTGACTTATCAACGTTACTGCGTGGTACTTTGGAGTCCAATCTTTTTAATGTTGGTTCACTGGCATACACCCAGTTTCAGACCGGAGTAAGTATTTTATGATACTGCATTTATAAGAAATATTAATGAGTCATTATCTACAGAAATATATTACCTGGTATCTGAACGCACAGGTGTTCTTTGAATGCGTTAACAATGGTTGCTTCGGCAGCTGATGCGTATTGATTGTTACGTCACTTGTTTGTGAGAGTAACGTCATCAATTTTTGAGAAAACGACGTAATTTTCTCGCACAAACCAATGACGTATCAACCAGTACCTGCTGCCAAGAGAAGATAACTCTGCAATACGGAAGGACGGAATATAAATAGAAAAGGTATAGCGAAAATGTGGACAATGATTTATTTTTGTAAATTCATGGCAAAATATCAAAAAGGATTTGCTTTCTATAAGTATTGGTGTAAACCTTATGTAAAAATATTTTCAAGGTTGAGAAGGTCAAAATCAAACATGAACATGAAAATTACTAAAATATGATATGTAATGACAACTATCTCAGGAAGTATGACAATTTTGCTTATATTTACATTAACATTTTGAAAATGCATGCTTCATACTCAGGATAACGAGTTCTGGCAATTTTCGAGGGTTTTAGTTCAACGATCAAGGTCACGGATGCATGAGAATCCTAGAAATGGCTAATGTTTTGTTTACTTCAGGCCGACTTTCTGTGAATGCTTTGATATTTTGTATTAGAGTTAGGAAAGTTTCAGTGTAAGAATTTAGAGGTCAGGGTGTGAATGTCAAGCACAAAGATATGTTGCAAAAGTGTAGTTTTAAGTAATAGTTTTTCAGGTCTTGACCTTCAAGGTAATTTTGTTATAAGCTATGATGCACGATCCATTCGGAAAAAGGACAAATCAAGATCATGAGGTCAAATTAATCACCAATGTCACAATGTCATGAAAGTGATACTGTCACTTAATCAAATTAACCCCCCCCCCCCCCTGAGCGTCTTGCTTACATGTATAACTTTTTATTTCAGATTGCAAATATTCTGACCAATCAAGCATTAGGAACATATCACGTGATTGTAAAAGTCATCGCGCCAAGCAGGTACATAAAAAAATATGTTATCATTTAAGGGTACACAAATAAAGAGGTAAAAAGAGAATTGCGGCATTCGGTAGAAATTGATGAAATACAAAATGTAATTCATTAAGAAAGAAATGTTTATGTAGGTTTCAGCAAGATAAGGCAATCATGTTTTTTCTGTTTGTGTGTTGCTTCTTTTAGTGATAATAGATACATGAATAATACATTATTAAAATGTATGATCCCCAAGAGAAGAACGAACATTATACCGATATCTCCGTTCTATGTCAAATTATTTCACACATAAGTTGTTATTGCTCCTTTCAAATAGATATTGTTGCATTGTGGTGGTTTTCCTTTTAACTTTCCACAGTGGAGAATTTACCGTGATTGCTACCATCGACTGCAACACCTTGGTGGAAAAAACTGAACTCACAATATATAACTTTATCTATACTGAACTGAAAAAAGTACAGGGGCTTTACGAACATGACGTGAAGAGCTGGAGCCTTGATCACCCAAGTAAGTATTGGTTCAAAAAAATACGTACATCACAACTAAGCAAGCTAGACCATTATCCAAATTCAAAGTGGATGAACAAAGACGACAGTGATAACCAAGGAGAAAAATGAATACCATCATGACTATTCACAAAAAAACCGAAATCATGTGCTTTGGAATAAAAACCTTTTCCTGCACACATGTCTGTCTATTTTCTATTCAAAAACTTCATCGAATAAACCCTGCAATAAAATAAAAATAACTATTTAATATCCCATCAATTTTGAAAGACTTCTAGGGGACACATACAATTAGGACTTAATGGGAACCCGAAATAATTCAAATTAAAAAATAGCTCTTGTCGATTTTGCACAAACAGTTAAAGTGCACAAGAGCAGCCGAATAAAACGACATAAGCAAAATACATTTTCCCTTAAGTGGACGTCATATACACCACGATATCTTAAACCAGTCTTCCCTGCAGCATAAGTGTTTTAGCCAACAATTGCTATCATTTTACTAACTAATATTTTACTAACAAGATGCCCTGTGGAAGATAAGCTTTGCTTAACAGGTTTTAGCCTCAGAAAATAAAGTTTATTATTATTATTATTGTTATTATTATATCATCAGGCTTTAGAGACCTAAACTTTAGGATTCAATGACGTTCTCACCATAATCATAATGTGTTCGAACAATCAGAAACGTTTTCTGCATAGAGAATCTCTTGGTCCTTCAAACTGAGGTCCGCCGAATTGACATTGAAGGTCACAGGCCTACACCGATTCAGTCAGTCATGTATCCCGCACCTGTTCATCAACCCTTTCCTGACCTTGAAATCTTTCTATTCCATCTGCACACGGGGCTGCGGTGGGCAAGTGGTTAAGGCGTCTGACGATCTGCTACCACTAGCTCTTCACCACTGGGTCGCGGGTTCGAGGCCTACGTTGGGCAGTTGTTAGGTACTGACCATAGGTGGGTGCTTTTCCTACGGGAACTCCGGCTTTCCTCTACCACCGAAACCTGACAGGACCTTAAATGACTGTTAATAGGACGTAAATCATAAACAAACCAAACCAGATCTTATTCACCTGCAGACACTCTGAATACACAACATTCCGCAACTTACATTGTTTAATCACTAATATCCATTTCGGTCGAAACGTCTTTATGCTTTATAAATCTAATTTCTCCGTAATCTTGAAAAAGTAAGAAAACCACAAAAGTTTCTGCATTTGACATCGCAAAGGTTGTTCTTTTATTTATTTGTTTCTTTTTGCTTTAACGCACTAACTTATTTCTATGTGCTATACTCTTCTAATAGCTGCACCATCTACTGAAGACACCCAAAATGTGCAGGTTTTGCATTTTACAACCGATATATTGTAACGGCATATTGTCTTTTTTTTGTAGCTTTGTGTCCCGCCGAACTTGTTGACAGTCCTAAAGGAACGTTTTCATGGCCTGCAGCTGAAATAGGGGCTTCAGAGAGAGCTCAATGCCGAAACTACACTGGAAACAGGATCAAATATGCAACAAGAGAGTGGTGAGCATCCGTTTATCTACAACATATTGCTGAAGAAAGTTTATGACGAATTCCACTTGAATTCATGAAAGTATTACCGTTATAATCTTAGCGTACAATATTATGGGTTTGTTGCGTCCTTTTTAATTGCAAGGACATTTCTTTGTTCAATACAAACATGCAATATATGCCAGACAAATGGTTACCTCGGGATCTACCCGAGTACCTTCATATACCTGCGAATGTAAACTAAAAGGGCGTGGCCAAAGGGAGCGCGCTACGTCATATTGAATCTGATGGAAACTTAGCGACCATATCTAGTTTATCTATGTAGCAAGGTGGCAAACACAACACTTACAATTGTTTTCATTAAGTGATAAATATAATTACGTGTTGCAATGCTCTGGTAAGCGCCTTGTTGTAACGTCATATCATTTCTGATATCATGATTTATCACATAATGTACTGTGTTATCCAGCTGATATAACCATGATATATATGTTTTTGCGTATTAACCCATGTTATATGACCTATTAGCAATGTGATTGGTTGAAAGTTTCAATTGTTTCAATTGTGACGTCACGCCTAGGACAATTACAGAGGCTCGCTGAATTGAAAAAACATTAGACTCGTTTCATAAATTTCATATGAAATGAAAACTCATGTAAAATCCTATATGTCTCCTAAATTGAATATAAATTCGGAAACACACATTGAGCAGCAGTTTTCTTGTTCAATAATGTTTCGTTTGATAAAATAGCATTTTACGCATGGAGTTCTAGGATTTTATTTTAATATCGCATTGCGCTCTTTAAACGTATTGTTGTGACGCGGATACATTCTTTTGTTTTTATTCATATCGGATAAAAGTTCTTCAATTCCATTGATGTATATGATAAAAACAGTAAAATTGAAACCTATTGTTTTGTAATGGATCTAACGACAAAATGAATATACAAATTTTGATATGAGTTCATTTTGAGGAATAGGAGTTCAAAACGTCATTTTGTTTAGGCAGAGAGTCAAACAAAGTAAATATATACTGCACCATATAACCACTTCGCCCGTTAGGACCCATAAGTGGACGAGTCATATATAAAGGACGAGTCGCTCATATTCCGATACAAATATTTACAGAAAAACTATATGAAATATATCTATTTAAGTTGATTTGCTAGTTTAAAAGTCGTGCCTTTGATTAGTGTAAGAGTTATCTTTTTGTTATGATTCATATTGCTTTGCCTTTTCTGTTGGTGTCCTCTACATATTGTTATTTTTTAATCAATATGGTGTTCCATGTTGTCCTTAAGTATCTACATTGACGATGTCGTACATTATTTTTATCAACTAAAGTCTCATGGGGATACAAAATAAGGCAGATTGGTCAGCGATGAGTGTTGGGGATTGCCTTGACTACACTGGAACAACGACGACAACGACGACGACGACGACAACGACAATAGCGCCCCCTGTGAACAGAACGGCCGATTTGACAGCGCTATCTCGGGAAGCCGCCACAGACGGTAGATGCTTATTACTTTATTTACATTTATTTGCCAAGTTGTTGATATAAGAATAACTGCCTAATAGGTGTCATATTGCTATTCTTAAATCCTAAATATATGACTAGATTATTTTTTGGCTATTCTATGATCATAACGAAAAAAGGATTTTTAATATACTCAATAATTCCTTAAAATAGCAAAAATAATAAAATATATCATAACGATAGCAAATAGTTCCCCATCTTTCATCATAGCTAATGCCGATGACCAGGCTTTGGAGCTCGCAAAAATATCAGAGGCATCCGAAACCTACACCAGTGCCGATGTGAGGTTGACGGTCGATAAGTTAGAGGAGTTTGTCAACTTGGATAGCACACACTCCTCCATACAAAGAGGAGGGAACATAGCGAAGACCATGAGCAACTTCCTGGATACACCACAACTGCAGTTATCAGCTGCAGAGAAGGACTCAAATAGCCCAACTAGGTAAGAGTCGTTAATTACTCAAATGTTAGCATTACGTTGTCGTGGACAAGTAATACACCTGCTACACCGTTTGACATAGTTTTGACGTAGATTTTGACGTGATAAGTAGCCTTTTTCCATATATATTCATTAGGAAAGTTTATTTTAGATAATATGGAGTGTTTATGTCTTTATATTTTTAGACGTTTATTGTATTGTTGCATAAAAATGCCCGTTTTTTTCTATCAGTAAAAATGCATCAATATACAAAGACAAAATCTTAAGCCAATGTTGATACAAACAAACCATTTCTTTTATTATGACACCATAACAAATGAAAACACATCTAGAACACAGATAAAGAAAACCCCAAAGAGAAATCCAGGTTCTGTAAAAAGGGTATTTTCGGCGAATAAGCACTGCTGAAGATAAGTTATTGATACTTACTGGCAAAATACATAACAACTCGCCGCTTACACTTTAACTAATAAATCAGAGAGCAAACATTTTCAGGGAAAAAATAGAAGATATCATTTAGAACTTCTTTGCATTGTCAAAATCAGAACGACGGGTGTAACTTTGGAGTATATGTCATTGTTCATCAATTATGTCCCTACGATAACTTAATTTAGTTTAAACAGTATTTATCCAATATTCAAACATGTTAATTACATATATATAATTACACAAGGATCATGTGAAAATGAAACATTTTTTTTTATGAATACCAGTTACATTTGATCTGTATAGGTGTTGGAGAAGTTCCGTATTTCATTTTCATATAAAAAAAAATCATCCCATTAGAGGATATACAACTAGTAAACGGGAAACAAAAACTCTGTTTCCTTGATAGATATATAACTAATCTACTAAAAAAAACAAAAAAAAAACGTATCTTTAAAACACACCACAGCATACAGCGGTGTGATCAAATATGTAATTCGAACAAAGAAACGTACACCGAAACCATTGAAAAAGTACAAGGATATTACGACCATGTGTTTCTGAAGGGTAAGCGTCTTCTGTTTCATCGACGACACTTGCTATGTTGACTTAAGTCTAATCAAAGTAGTGTTATATGTCCTTAAACGTGAGACAAAGGGTAGTGACAACGACACATATTGCACACGAACGAGCATAAGTAAAAAGCATCGGCATTCATATATCATGTTTCCATACAAAATGTTTCCAAAAGAGATCCTACTATCACACAAATCGTGAGTAAGCACCCTGTCCTAAAAAACACTTGCAAACATTCTGAAGTTTTTTTCGGTTTCTTATTTCCTTTTAACGATATGGCTTTTTCTGTCCAGTGTATGTAAAATATAAACAAAATGTTGCATACATAGATATACATTGTACCTCAACAATCAATGTGTAGATAGAAGTCTTGTTTAATTATAAAAAAAGATGTGTTTTTTATCAGATTTTTGCAGACAGTACAGAAGCTTGTAGATAAGTCAGCACAGAACAGTTTCAGCGCTGTTAATCCAAATTTGGCACTTTTCTCTAGAGGAGGCATAACATCGTCCAATTTCAATGGCTATACTATTCAATCGAATAATAAGCCAGGAGAAAAATTTGCTCCGACTTCTGTAAGTATGCCAACGATTGTTTTAATGGATAAAAAAACCTATCGGAAATAAGAGACGAAGAGAAAAGCGTCAATGAGTAAACAAATTGATGTTGCAGTTAACCATATTTTACCTGTTGTTTGGGTATTTCATCCTTGATTGTTTTTGTTTCATGTTGATAATGTAGCATAATTTGTTCTTTTGGGTGTAGTGTATCCTGGTCTGGTTTTCCTTACGTTTGTCCTTAGGTAGCAGAGTACAGTAGAAATGGCTTGACCCTAAAAATAAAGGGCATGTCTCGGATAAACATGGATAGCGGATTCATCCTGCAAAACACACCTACATATATACATATATATATAAACTACAATCTGAATACTTTTATTTTAGAAGAATGGATATTTTTTCACAAATTTTCCCAGATTTGGGACTTGTGAAAACCATGGTTACCACATCATAAAACGCCAAAATATGCAAAAAAAAAATGCAAAAAAACATGATTTTTAACCCAAAATTTGACTCACGCAAGTAGTATTTTTTTTCTTAAAACATGTCTTAAATTGAATATCACCTACTCGGTCACAGCTACTCACGTTTTAGCATAGGTCGTCAGACTAGATTTTTCACAATATTTACACATGTGCTGAGTACAAAAAAAGACTACATGAAAAACAAGCTTTTGTTGTGTAGACACAAATTCGTAAATGGCAAAAAATGTAGTCTCAAGCCAAATTCAATTGTTTCAAAATGTGAAGCCCACATTCATCATGTTTATGCCAATTTTAGAGCTGATTTATTTTAAACTTTTGATACATGTAATATTACAGGGGTTATTCATTGTATAAAAATATCACCCATGGCCACCGTACGCTACTGTACACTGCTACCTTATTTTTGTGTGTTATGGTTTATTTTGTCTTTTTGTGTAATTATTGTTATATAAAACTTCATTGCACTTTCACGGTATGATAAAGTTTGACCTCTTTTATTGGCATTGTGACATACTGCTGCAGTGGCATATGCTTTGTTCTTGTAGGTTAACGTTGTGGTATATTAATTAGGTGTTGTATATGTTTGTTTATTAAGTTCTTGTTTGTTGACGCTATGGCATATTTTGTATGTCTGTGTAAACACTGTTGTATTGTTTGTATTTCTGTGTTAACGTTGTGGTATATTTGTTGTTGTGGTATAGTTTGTATTTCTATGTTAACACTGTTGTATTGTTTGTATTGTTTGTGTTTCTGTGTTGACGCGGTGATATGTTTTGTGTTTCTGTGTTGACGTTGTGGTATATTTTGTCTCTCTGTGTTGACACTGGGGTATATTTTGTCTTTCTGTGTTAACAGTGTGGTATATTTAGTCTTTCTGTGTTGACGCGGTGATATATTTTGTCTTTCTGTATTTCAAACTGAAGTACATTTTGTCTATCTGTGTTAACACTTTGGTTATTTTGTCTGTCTGTGTTAACAGTGTGGTATATTTTGTATTGCTCTGTTGACACTGCGGTATATTTTGTCTTTCTGTGTTAACACTGTTGTTATTTTTTTTCTTCTGTGTTGACGCGGTGATATATTTTGTCTTTCTGTGTTTCAAGCTGTGGTATATTTTGCCTATCTGTGTTGACACTGTGGTATATATTGTCTTCCTGTGGTAACACTGTGGTATATATTGTCTTTCTGTGATGACATTGTTGTGACTTTTGTTTAGACACTGTTGTTTATTTTGTCTTTCTATGGTAACACTGTGGTATATTTTGTATTTCTGTGATGACATTGTTGTGACTTTTGTTTAGACACTGTTGTTTATTTTGTCTTTCTGTGGTAACACGGTGGTATATTTTGTATTTCTGTGATGACATTGTTGTGACCTTTGTTTAGACACTGTTGTTTATTTTGTCTTTCTGTGGTAACATTGTGGTATATTTTGTATTTCTGTGATGACACTTTTGTATGTTTGGTGTTTCTGTGTTGTTCTTGTTGTATATGTTGTGTTTCTCTGTTGGTCTTGTTGTATATGTTGTGTTTTCTGGGTTGGTCTTGTTGGTATATTATGTCTTTCTGTGATGACACTGTGGTATATTTTGTCTATCGGTGTTGGTGTTGTTGTATATTTTTGTTTAAGTGTTGACGCTGTTATTTATTTTGTCCTTGTTTATTGTCGCTATGTATTTATTTTGTTCTTGTGTGCTGGCGCCGTGATGAATTGTACACTTTTTTGTCAATGTTGAGGGATATGTTGACATTACACGCTGGTTTGTGTTTCGTTCCTATGTGTAGTCGCCGAAATAGTTGCTGTGGTTCTTTGGTCAATCTGTAATGCATTTTGTTCCGATATGTTTGTGCTGTAGATTTTATTTTCTTTATATGTTTATCTCATGTGATACCTTGTCTGCCAACATCACGGAAAACATTCAGGAAACACATATTAGATTTTCAGTTTATTTTTTATATACCATTAAGTTTTTCATAAACGATCTGCTAAATATTCACATTTGTGTCAACAAATGCACTGTAGCATGCTGTTTCAATTAACACAAGCAAGGGATTTACAGAACTATCTTAGCCTTTTTCTGGAAGCTCATTATACGATCAGGAAGTTGGGTGGATTCAGTTTCTGTGGACATGCATTTGTCTGTTTGGGCTACAGACGCCAGTAAACATAAAGCCGTAAGTGGAAATAGATAAGCTGTGACGCACGGTTCATCAAATGTGTTACATGATTAACCCTGTTAATTCATATCTATATATAATCAACATAATATAATGATACCAATTACGTCATTTTAACAAACATATAAGTTAAGTGTTTATTCTCTTTCCTCTCGTATCGGTTACAGGTAGAGGTGATAGCTGGATCACGCAATAACAGCGAACAATCCTACATGATTCTACCTGCCGATCTCCCACAGTCATTGAGCGCCAGTGAACGATCAGCTATGTCTAAAATTACGTTTGCAGTTTTTGCAGAGGACAAGTTATTTTCCGTGCGTGTTGTGCTCAAATAAATTTACCATACCAACGATAAATTTGTTGTTTCATGACCATGTGCTTTTAGTGTAAAGATACAGCATTAAATATGGTAGTGATTCTGATTTAAAGTATTTGATTACAGTGTTAAGTACATGTATGTACCAACGTGAAGCAACTAGTTTAATTTGAAACATCTCTCATTACTTTATCGAAATATGGCAATGCAAGGAGTACATGATCGCCAGTATCCTTTAGAAGTTTACCATGTTAAGCTTGTCATAATATGCATTATTTTAAAAAAAATCTGATATTTTCGCTCTTTTTAATGATTGATAATCCCCTCCTCTATCACCGCCACCACAATCACTGGGTTTATTGGTTTCAGGCAATAACAGGTAAACTTCCAGCGTTTGGTGGTCCGCAAGTCGAGGATGATTTGGATTTCATCAGGGGCCCAAATAGTTTGATAATGGCTGCTTCCATTCCGAACGTTGACGTCAAGGGTCTACAAAGTCCTGTCTTACAACGTTTTGTTCATACTGAAAAGGTAATTATGACCTCAGATTGTATCCTTTTATTACATATATCATTTGGTGTTAACTCTTTTTACAGTCAACGTTCCGGAACGGTCAATGTCACATTTGGCCACTTTTGAAATATATAAAGCTTGTGTGAAAAAAATTTCACAACTCCCTCACGGATTTATATTTTCTATTGATATTTAAGAATGGCTACACCAAACTCAACACCTTAATAAATCCTGATGGTCATCGAATAATTTTTAAGGGTCAAAGGTCACACATGACAACTTTTCAAGTAAACGTCTTATGAACGAGATATCCCACAAACCCCACATTGGATTTAGTTTATCTTAACACCATTCTATGGTAACATAAACGTCTGAAAGCCAATTATTTTTTCGTGATCAGTATTCAAAATGAAGGGTCGAGGGTCACAGATGACAACCTCTGGGAGATTAGGGTATATCTATATGTATGACCCCTGTCGTTCCTTTTTAGACACATTCACGTACTACGGAGTAAGGATTTTATTGGATAGGGAGTTTCTCCTATCATGCCGAAAGTAAAGACGTTTATAACACTTTTTAATTTAATGTCCAAAAAGAAACGTTTATGATTTGAATATTCGTCATGATTTATCCTGGAACGTTTCATATTTGTAATGCATTCACTGTAAACATATTTTAGTTGTATGTTAATCGTAATGCATCTTTGATAAAACATTATTATGATATATCTTATGACAGAATTCTAAGAATCCAGCCTGCGTATTCTGGGACGAAAACTTGCAGTCTACCGCAAAGTGGTCAGGCGAGGGATGCTCCGTTTACGAAACTGTGGCCAATTCCCACACCACATGTGCATGTGACCACTTGACCAATTTCGCTTTACTTATGGTAATGTATTCATTATTCTTTGAATAAGTATAATAAAACGACTTGCACAAAGAAAAAACGCCCTACCATACATCAGAAAACTGAATGAATCAATGCATATCTTATCTTTTATCTCAGATTTTGTTTTTGTTTCGTTTATCTGTTAAAAGCCTTTCCGTTATTTCATTTCTTAACAAAACATTGTCAAGACTGAGTCTTCTATTATATTTCCAATATATTGACCTAAAATTCCACCAGTCAGTGTTAAACTAGAGAAATGTCCAGATGGTGTATTGAAAATGATCGCTTTGTTTGGATTCCTGCATCGACTCAATTATTTTTCAAATTATTAAAAGATAATGTCCTTTAAACTAAGAAATCATAGCTCTACTCAAAGCACCGTTCATGTCTGAAATAGTTTTCCTCATTACATTATTCAAACAAATATGCTTATTGATTTGCTTTGCGAAAACATAGACGAATTCTCAAAGAACTTGAAATAAATACGATATAACTGGTCCTTATATATAGACTAATTTCTATGTTTTGTCATAAGTATTTCATTCGTATATTGATGTTGATATAGAGGCAGCGTTGCCTATGTCCACATATGTTCAATTAACTTCTATCTAAATGAATGCATTTATTTGTCCCATCATTTTCAACTTTTGCTTACTTAGATCTTGTAAACATCAGGAAATCAATCGAACCGAAAGTGAATTTACTAAAAATACTCAGTTTAAATAGCATTATTTGAAAACCTTGACACGTTTCTTATGCATCAAATATTTGATTTTATCAAGGAGCGGAGTATGGCAGATATTTCGCTGAAGTTTGTTGCTAACGGTAATAGGGTTTTGTGCATGTGTTGTTAATTGTAATGCTATTGTCGCTGTGTCACCGATTGTTTTTTCATTAATTATTACACCTGTGTCCTACGTGCGTAAACATTCAAATGTTCGACTTTTTCTCGGAAACCGTTGGTCAAGATTTGAATAAACTTCGTAGCAATCATAAGCCTATTGTTGGGATCATAGCTTTTACTCAAGCTAAGACTGACCCCAAAGGGACTGAGAGGCGGGGCCATAAGAGGTCACAGAATGCAAAACTTCCAAAAGACGTCTACTCTGAAACTGGACTTCCATTAGCATTTCATAAAACAAGATGATAAGGTTCAGAATTATACTCAAGAAAGAGCCGACCCTCCCCGTCCAGGCCCCTAATGAGGGAAGGGGTTCGGGAAAGGGGTCTCACAGAGGGTCACTTAGTGCAAACATATGGAACAATCATATTTTTTACTTCTGTCCAGAAACAGTGTTTCAGATTTTGTTTAAATTGGGGGTTAACTTCAGCCTGAGGTGGGGATCAGAATTATATTCAAGATGGTGTTGACCCAAAAGGGGCTGAGGGGTGGGACAATAAAGAGGTCACCGAGTTCAAAATCCTCAAAGGACTACTGTGTTGAAACTTACATGTGGATATTTCTTTTTTATTGTAGTTATACAGGGAAATGACATTTTGGGGTATATTTTGTTGATTATCAGTGGGAAATATTAAAAAATTATTTTGAATTCTTACCTTATGATTGACCCCATTGGCCTGAGGGGCTGGGTCCAAAAGCGTAAAACTGCTTAAAATTCAACAAACGTCTTCTCCAAACCCATCTATGCCAATTTTCAAATTATCTTCATTGAAAGAAAAACCCTATTTTTTTGTAAAAATTGGGAATTTCATTTCTCGACGGCCACTACTCTTTTTGAAAAGAAAGAAAAATATTGGCAATTGTAGACTAGAAATAGTACTATTATGGAACTTATAAGGAAGAGTAACATCTACTTTATGACTATATTATTGTGGCTTATCATTTTAATGATATTTATTAGCTCATTATAAATGTAAGTCATTTCCCAACATCATTCTGTAAATGCCAATTCATAGTCAGAAAGTCATATTTAGTAAGATGCATTCTAATTCTTTGTCACAACACAATAACAGGTAACAGCTGCATTTTGATTCCTGTGAATGTTAAGGCCCGTGTGCCTCTTGCCTTCATATTAAGTTCGATGTCTATCAATGACAGAATCCTTTGATATTACCTGATGTTCCTCTATACAAGATCTGTGTACTAATTGGCCCTTATGGGGTTTTGAATGACGAAAATATATTTGTCACGTGTTTTAGCTGATATGTGTCTAGTGTTGCTGCCAGTTTAGTACATCAGTGTTTTCTAGTAGGTCGGCACAGAAACGTGATGTTTTGTGGTTATTGTAACCTAGACTGAAAGAAGATACCTTATAGTGTATTTATTGTTTGATACATCGTAGTTTATTATGCAGAAAAAAATATTATAACATATTTTTTGATATCCCCTTGATGAAATGACGTTAACGCTAGCCGTCTATAACAACAACCTGTTTAAGAGGCTACCTGTCTAAAGAAACCATCTGACTATACCTACCATCTTTCTTTAGTTAAAAATGTCCATCTGTTTACAGTTGTCATCTGTAAAACAATTGTAAATGCATATAACCGTTACATGTTTATTACTTCCACCTGTCTATAGCCACCACTTGTGTATATCTAACACCTGTCATTACAGACAATCGTTCAATAACTACAACGTGGATATTACTACCATTTGTGTATAACTAAAACCTGTCTATTGCTACAACATGTCTTAAGCTACCACTTGTCTATATACTAACTGTCTTTAACTACCATCTGTCTAATCCTACCACCTATGTATAGCTACCACTTGTCTATAACTACTACCTGTCTATAACTACTACCGGTCCCTCACCAGCATTTGTCAATAGCTATACTTTATTATAGAGACAACCTTTCAATAATATATAACTACCATCTGTCAATAGTAACTCGTCTATAATGACAACCATTCTACAACCATACTTACGACCTGTCTGTAACCACCACCAGTCTTTAACTACCACTTATCTGTAACCACCACCGGTCTTTAACTACTACCTGTCTGTAACTACCAACAGTCTATAACTACCATCTGTCTTTATCTACCAACAGTCTATAACCACCACCAGTCTATAACTACCACCTGTCTGTAATCACCACCAGTCTATAGTCTCTACCATTCTATAACTACCACCTGTCTGTAATCACAACCAGACCATAGTCACTACCAGTCTATAACTAACACATGATCTTAAACTGCCCCTTGTTTAAGTAGACAAACCTTCAATAACACGCTCATATTTATATCTGCTACCGGTATATCGATACCATATTTCAATGAAGAGTCCTAACACATGTCTTAAGTTACTCATTGCCTTTACGTACCAGTTTATTCTTACCCTTTTTGTTGCTCCTCTGTGGATTTTATACTTGTTTATTCATATACAGTTGCTTTTTATTGTACTGGGTTGCCATGGTTTCATGTTCTGAGTTATTCAAATGTTTTATTGTTGGAGACATGACCTGATAAAGTTGGTTAAAAATAGCAATTACCATTTTGTTCGTGTGCTGTGTTGTGGCGTCTTTAGTAGATACATTGTAACGTGATAGCATCTTCATAGATTTATTGTGCTGTGATACTCTCTCCTAGATATCAGGATATTACTCTCGGGTCGGCATCGGGATATGACCTAAACAGACTTGGTGATATCATTTAACGCGTGTATTGTAATGTGATGTCCTAACCGATATTGCGATATTATGCTCGGGCGTGTATTTCGTTATTTCGTTCTTGACAGATATGTTGATATTATTATCGAATATCTATTGAATTGTGATGACGTTGATATATATCGCAACATTATCGTCGGGAATGCATTGCGATGCTACGTCCCTAAGATATATCGTAATATTATTATTGTCGTGTTTTATTGTGATATTGTAGACAGATTTCGCGATAAAAGCGTCGGAAGTATATTGAGATATAACGTCCCTAACATATATCTTGATATTCTTGTCCTTCATCTATTGTATTGTGATGGCGTTGATAGATATCAAGATAATATCGTCAGCCGTGTATTGAGATATAACGCCCATAACATATATCATGATATTATCGTCGTTTATCAATTGTGTTTTGATATCATCTTGGACTTGTATTGTGATACTACGTATGAAATATCCTCACATTATCGTCCTATATATATTGTATTGTGATTTCCGTAGTAGATATCATTTAATTCCTATAACATACATATTCATTTTCAATAATTATGTCCTTTAGGATATATACGGAACGGGAGGAGGCATCAGCGACGAGAACAGACTAGCCATGTCCATTATCTCCTACGTCGGATGTAGTATTTCCCTCTTTAGCCTCTTATTGACGCTCTTCACATATTGTTTATTTAAGTAAGTGAATACTAGTTGAGCGTACTAATTACAAGGCAAAGCATCCTGATTTTGAAAAACGTTAATTTTGTATTCAAAACATTCACAGTAGCATGTTGATGCAGTTTTCAGTATCAAACATATTTTTTCAGTTTGCATATACGTCAAGGGAGATTACTTTAGTGTCCTTATCAAGGAGCCGGGAAAATGTGCAATACTCAACGTTTAAGTTTGTTTGTGATTTGATATTATACTTCTCACTTTAAATATATTTTTTCCATTCTAATTAAAAAAACTGCATTCCTGGAAAATATCAATTGATGCTTAAGGAAATCCTGCAAATTCTAGGAAATGGTAATGTTTACATTTTTGCAATCCTTTAAAGGGAGACTACTAGTATCGTCTTAGAGACAAAGAAAACATCACTCCATGCAAAATATACCAGTTACTAAAGGTCAAACTAAAATGATTTTATCATTTGTTTTCAACACTTGTTTAAATTCTTCTCGCACTTTCTTAGTGATCTATATGTAATTTTTTACTTTGTTCTAATTTGTCCTGGTATTATCGTTTTTGAGTTGTATGATGATTTTGTTGAAACTGTGATATTATCATGCTGTTTTTCTTAATATCCTGCTTGATATTTTTATCTTTAATTCAAATAGATTAAAATCTTAACAATGAGTCTTTAAATATACATGTCCTCATGTTTTACAGGAAACTACGAAGCAGTAACCCGTCAAAGATCCTCATAAACCTGTGTATAGCATTGATTGCAGTCAATGTAATTTTTATTTTGGGTCAGCAGGCCTATGCACTCGACAACTCCGCTGCATGCAAGGTATGGCTACATTTTCTAATATGAAACAGGGGTATTGACACCAACGAGTGTAAACGTATATCCATTGACAACCATAATGTCTTCCTTCAATAATATTCATCTGTTTGGAAATATGTATATCAAAGTTTTACTTTCTACACAAACATTGTACTATTAAACGCGTCGCAACGTTGAACGACCGACTGGCCTCTTTGTCAAGCTATGACTATAAAATGACGAAGGGACCAGTCGGTCTTGAAACGTTACGACACGTACATTGTTTGTGAAGACAGTAAAACATTGATATATATGATGTCTTCCGTTTTTAAACACGTGGCTGTTGCAGTTACCTTTCAGTGTCAGGTTCTATTGGTGCTCAATATCTCTCAAAACATATGTATGAACATACTAATGTAGATGTAGAATTAAAAGCCGAAGAAAATGCATGATACAATGGACATATTAACTAATTTAGTGGAACGTTGGTTGTTCGTTTCAGTAGACTGCACACATTTATAGTGTATATTATTGCATAAAAGATAATATGGACTTGAGTTATAATGTGGATTGCTAATATAAATATGTTTTCAATTATCACCCGTCTTTTTTTTTTTATTAAATAGAGAACACTTGTGCATGTGTATTGTCCTTTGTCAGCCTACTAATTTGTAACACTCTTTCTGATTGGATATCTTACCGGGGTCTATATTTCTATAGACCCCGCTCTGCCGGGGTCTGTAAAAGTACGTGCGTCGTGAGATAACTCAAACTAAAATCTCCTTTCATAACAACAAAGATGGCGTCCAACACACACACAAGCGTTCGATGTGTGCCAATTCTTCTCAGGATGAAATAGCCTACTTAATTGACAGCAAATTCAACGAAACGGGCAATGAGGGGGCCTCTAGTGTATTTAGTGTATTTATTACAAAGATGGTAGTGATTGTCCGAAATATTGCCGAAAAAGGTGTCCGGTAGGGGCTATTTTGTTAGCAGTCAAGTATAACTCAAACTCACAAAGTGACTTACAACTTTGCAGAAAAAACAGTAATAAAAGATCGCCAGGGTGACAAATTCGTTATCTCTGGGTTAGGAGGGATCTACGGGCTCATAGACCCCTTTGGTTTTCATAGACCACTTGCCTTCGGCTCGGGGTCTAAAAAATCCAGACGGGGTCTATGAGCCCGTAGACCCCTCCTAACCCAGAGATAACTAATAGTGTATTGTAAAAAAGTGCACTGACGTTGCTGTTCAGTTTATCTAATACATCATATTCATCTGACCAGGTCGTGGCTGTACTGCTACATTACTTCCTGCTGTCCGCCATGACTTGGATGGCCGTGGAGGCTTTCTACATGTATCTGGCATTGGTCAAGATATTCAACACCTACATTCGACGGTTCCTCATCAAATGTTGCCTGGTTGGATGGGGTGAGTATATTTCTGTTTCGTATTACTTTTCTTAAGAAGTTCTTACGCATAATAAGTTCCTATTTATCTATTTTTCTTTCGACGTTGAGATAAAAAAAAAATGCCTTTTTCTAATGACGCTATGTTTTATACTTCATTGAGAGAAAACCTATTATTCTGGTATGCTACCTAAAATTTAGGGATTACATTTATTTAGTTATTGATTATCCGTCTTCTGTGTTTCTGTGTTATAGAGTATTTGAGTCTCGTTAATGGTAGTCATCACTAATTCAGTTTTTCAATTATCAAACCCGTGATTCTTTTAGACAGTTTGGCCTTTTTTCTTAACAAAGTCGGTGATTTCTGGAAAAAATATATTTAAACATGGCAAAAACGGAAAAAAATTAACAATGTGTTGACTCTTCTAAATCTATTTTACTTTGCTCTGACAGGTATTCCGCTGGTTGTTGTGGTGGTGACATTGGGGATAAACAAGACGGATAATTATGGCCGACAGCCGGGAGACATGTAAGTCGCGACATTAATGCTCAGTATCTGTTGACAATTGGCCATTAGAGAAAGAAACTGCAACATTTTATATTTAATCTGACCATGTGAGGATAGGAAAGGTTTTAAAAACCACAATCCTTTTGAGTTGATCGAGAATGAGTTTTCGTTATTATAAGGGAGGCTACTCTGATGGTCTTACAATGATGCATGTATTTTGTTGTTACACATCTGAAGTTTTGCTGAGAATTAAAAAAAACATTTTTTTAATCAAATGTATTCAATTTTACATGTCAATAAGAAAAATGTACACAATTATAAGTGAATGGATTTTTATGGGGTTAATTTCTCAATTTAAATATATTATCTTTGCTACTGCTTAAAACAAATCCTCGGATTATTTTATTTAAACTTTCCTTTTGTTAGATGCTGGTTAGATCCCATTCCGTTCTACAGTGCATTCCTTGCCCCTGTGCTGCTGATTCTGATTTTAAACACAATCGCATTCGTCATGGTAACACGGCAGTTGTTCGGAATGTCATCAAAGAAGATCACCAAGTCTGACAAATCCAGCACGTTGTCCCGACTTCGAGGGGCAGTGGGCGTGGTCATTCTCCTTGGTCTTACGTGGGTGTTTGCAGTATTTGCGGTCGGTGGCACCGGTGGAATTATTGTCCAATATTTGTTCACTATTTTCAACTCACTTCAGGGACTTTTCATTTTCATTTTTTATTGTTTTCTGCACAAAGAGGCGAGGAAGCACTGGGCAAGAACGTTGCCCTGTTGTGACGCATCCAACGAGAAAGGAAGCACACAGACCAGTAGAGGTATACATTCGTCTACTCATTATATATCTTAGCATTACACACATCCAAAGTTGTGACAGATAGTCCTGCTCTGTCCCTTTCACAAACAGTTACATATAGTGGACTTACACACGTACCGTACACAGTATCGATTTGCTATTAACGATACAACAGCGAGTAAAGTTGATGTCATTCAACGCTTAGAATGTAAGCACACGTGTAGCCAGTGTTTAAAGTTGCTTTTCGCTTCAAAAAGGAAAAAGTTAATGAATACTGATAAAATAATTGTTAAACAAAGCAAAGGATCTGCCTTTCCTAAAAAACAACGTTTCATTGTAAATGCATTATGCTCCGTTCTGGGAGTCCATTCTTAACATTGCATATCATTATTTTTCGTTTATATATCATTTTAATTGTAGTTTCGTAAGTGTCTGATAAGAATATTTGGGAAAAAAATACAATATTCAAACGATTTGCCGTCAGTTACTACGTGTTATATTTTGACATATTAGACCTTCATAACTACACGATTGATCCAAGAATTACCAAAATGTATGAATCTCAAAATGAAAGATACGCGCGTTTCCATGAAAATGCAACGATCTTCTTTTACATGAATCTCAAAATGATTGATGCGAATGTTTTCAGGCGATATTTGGGGGAAAATGAAATTTGTCCAGATAAACCAAAATGGATGATTTTTGAGTCGCCTTTTATTTCTCTAAATATTTATGTTAGAGTGATGTCATTTCAATAAATCGATTTTTTTGAATTATATAATAGGCCTTCGTATGCTTGAACTTGAAATTAGTTCCATCATAATACGAGATTACATGCATTAAATTACACATCCCAATAAGAAAACACTTAAACTGAACATATATTTGTATTTGTTATTAGCTATGATTAATATAGCAATCACAAAATTAAAGGTAAGTTACTTATACACGACTTATATTTTCAGAGGAGAAAGGGAAAAAGTACACCGCAGGTATATTGATAAATACTCCTGGCATTTTCTGTGACGTTGCTAAGCTCACTTTCATTTTAACTTTTTAATGTGTGTGTTATTTTTGTCACATCTGATTGTCCATGCTAACACCTTTCAAGTAACACTTTCTTCTCTGTGACTTTCTATTCACTATCTCACTGAACACCGTTAATACTGTAGGGTTGCAAAGCCGTTTATACCGTTTGTTTTAATATGTCAAAACATCTTTGCTTTTGCGAATATTAAGGGGACATGGTCACGTTTAATAATTAACAGGCGAAAGTGTGGTAAACGTATAAAAAGCACTCACAGCTGTATCACATGTCTGTTCAATGCAATGATCACACGGGTATTTATATGCAATTTACGAACTAACCAGAGCGTTATGCTTGGATGTGGATGTTGTAATTGTTTTGTTTTGTTTTGTTTGTTACTGTTTTGTTAAATCGTTGTTTATATGTGCAGTGGAACCTAATTTATAAGAACAGATCAGTTCGAATAAAACAATCCGAGTTTATTAATTTTCCTTATAGACGGCAAATCAGTTGTCTTTCAAAATTCTGCCTCCTGTATGTGAATGTCGGGACAGTATAATATTCGGATAATCGGATTAGGGAAATCGGTAATCGGTAATGGGCTTCCACTGTATTTACATACCGATTTCGATTGACGTAAAATGTATTTATAACACGTACTTTGATATTAACACTCGTCAAGTGTGTTTATATTTAAATAGTATGCATGCTATTTTATTATTTCATTATGAATAATGTATATCTTTCTCAAAACATTGAACTATGATGATAACGAATCCATACGCTAAAAGAGCTTTTAAGAGGGATGTGCCGAATAAGTTTCAAAGTCATCAGACTTCATGGGTTTTATGAAACCATTTACCACATTTTCATAAGATTTGATTTCAAGACATTCCAGAATAGGAGTGTAATGCGGTATTATTGTTTTCTTTTCTATTTGACAAATGTGCACCCTTTTGCTTGTTAAAAAAATAGTGTTCATTAAGATTGGTCAGCCCAATCAAGAACGCTGTTTTACTTGTTTTAAAGAATTATTTTTTCTTTTTAAAGATGAAATAAATTAATAACCTTCATTAAAAGTTCAAAATAATAATCAAAATGCTCTTGAAATAGCGAATTTTAGTGTTTTAAAAGTCAAAATAATGATAATTTGGACATTTATTCAGGGTTACTTTCTCTTTCGTACCGATCAAAATCGATAGAAGTATGATAATCCAACAATGAGCAAAACAGTTCAACATCGTTTCGCAAATAAAATTTAAGTTTTAAGATGATATGTTTCATGAAGCATGATACGAGAGGGTCCCTAAAGCAACTGTCAACATATTTACAAATTTATCCAAGTGCTATAATCATCTATTTTTGTATCATATCTATCAACATTTGATTTTCTTTTCAAGCTTTGATTTGCATATTTGCTACGTTTATGCAATGGAACCTCTCAAGTGAAGAGAACTTTTATTTCTTAGAATTTCGAAAAAAGTTAATAGAGGGGAAGGATTTGGTGTGGGTCGTACTACGATGATGTTTATTCAGAAATAAGTGAGTAATCATCCGCGAAGTCAAGAGTAACGGATTTCTACTGAATTGATGATGCAGTGGATTTTTGTTAGTCGGTACATTTTCTGTTCCAAATCCGGAATATTGACCTCTCCTATCAAGGTAAATACCAACACAGATATATTTTTCTGACAATGCAAGTTGAGAACCATGCATGATCTTTAAAAACTCCTTCATTAAGACAACTCTTGGTGAACATGAAATTGACCATTCGACATATTTGTCTGGTTGCTAACCCTCTGTCAGTGCACATAACCAGGAGTTGCCTTTGTGTCGAGAGGAAAAAGGTCATGCATGGTGCATGATTTGTAGTTTCTGCTGAAATGAAAGGATTCCGAGCAATTGAGGTTCAATTAGTCTCGTTTTGTGTGCCTCTTTGTTCGCATATTACACTTTTCTTGCCAGGATACAATTCCAGCAGTTCTCCGTCTTCTAGAAATGGCACTGCTTCCTCTGGCGACTTTTCTTCTGATATAAGCAGGAGCACAAGTCAAAGTGACATCGATCCACAATGTAGGTATTCGCCATAAAATGATGTGACTAACATCTTCGAGAACTCTACTAACAACTTTTGCCGACATCATACACACAGCTAGCTTCTTCGGTATAATCTCAAAACGTCTTTTTTACATTCTCAGTTTTGGTTTACCGTCGAAAAAGAAATTCAGTTTTACAAAGCCGTTTTATGTCAGTTATAGTTAAATATCGTAATGTAAATTTCATTTTGACCACACAAAGTATACTTCATGTTGTTTATTCTTAATTTTGGTGTAATCTTGAAGTAAAAAGAAAAGTATATATAAAGTAATTTTAACTAAATCATCATGTAGGAAGGAGAGTTCCAACTCTTTAACATCTTGTCATTTTCTTTATACTGATTCTTCGCTGAAGTTGGAATCTCTTTGCCATTTTTGTTCTCTGCTCTGAAATACAAATATAAAATATAGAAAATTGATGTGAGCAAAACACAAACTTGACCTAAGGAAAATCTTTATTCCATAAGGTTGAGCTATTCGGAAGTTTCTTTGTGTGTAAGTTTCCATGTTATTCAAAGTCAGCTTTTAATATTGGTGCTTTCAGAAATGTGAATCCTTGGTAGAAATCCTTAAACAATGATACGGTTAATAATGTTAACTTTTATATATATTGAAATTCGATGTCAATATAAATCTCCACTTATTATAATAATGTATATTTTCATTGATACAAATATTACTTATATACATCGAACGCATTTTACGTTTGTATCGATATGTTACTGTTCACCATGCCACACTGTTTTAAACAATGTGATTGGAAGGAATTGATCATGATAAGGGAAAAGTTTAGCTTCAGCTTAAACCCTTAATATTAAAGCAGCATGCAAAGCTTACATATGGGTAATTTGAGCATTTATTTACAGATTAAGTTTAAAAAGTTTAAAAATTGAATAGGTAGATCAAACAAAATGTTCATGACGTCACGTTTTACATGCTTTATATTCCCAATCAACAAACAAAGAAAACAAATTTTTGATTAAGTTTGTTCTAAAATTAATATTTTTTTATTTATTTATTTTGCCAGACTTTTAGACAATTTTTTCAAGTAAAAGTTGTACACTAAATAGACATGTGAATGAGGATTTACGGAGTTCCCTTTATGTTTAACATTTAATCCCATGCAAATTGTCCTAGATCATGTAACTATCCCTGTAGCTATAGTTGTTAATGTTAATTATAATATAGGGTAACATATTCATGTAAGTGTATTGTTTCTGTCTCTTTTCTATTTATCTTCATTTATGTTTGTATAAAGTATCATAGTGTATTGTGTTATTAAAAACAAAGTTTCAAAGTATAAACTAGATGATATTCAAAATATGTTACTATTTTTATATACGAATATGAAATACTCTGGCGTTGTATATGGTATAAGGTTGCGTTTTTTGTTGGTGTGATTGCTTTAAGTGACAATAGGCAAACCCTCCATTGAGCAGTCAGAATTCGAAGACTTTGCTATTCCTTACTGAGAAATAAGCTGTGCTTGTGTGTTCAATGGGTCATTTGACTAAAGCTTTTAGAGAGTTGCAATGGAAATAATATGTATATAACATTTGATATTTTATAAATAATTCCAAAACGCAAAGCTGTATAGTGAATGATTTGAGTCATCAAATCCTACTACAGTATTAACGGTGATCTAAGCATGTTTTCAAAGTCACCTGTCTACATCGAACCTTGTTTAAACTAATCGAAAATAAACAAGAATTTAACCTGCCGAATTTACATATTTTTCTACGTTAAATAAGAACATGTTTACTAGCGTCGACACAAATCTGGATTAGAATATTGGTTCCGGTGGTGCGTTCGATTTAGACAGGGTTTAGCTGAGTTTCACTTTATAAAGTAATTATAGAGTAAAGCAAAACGTGAAACATAATTGTTTTCTCTCTTATCATACACATTACCGTCCTGCAAGTCAAAGTGATAAACTGTATAACGGATTTTTTTCGCTCAGTGAAATACTCGCCAAGTGTCCATTTAATCCGTCAAAGTTAAAACATTGTATAGGGCGCATCTACTAATTAGCTTTTATAATGAGGAATCACTAAGGGTTAAAGGGCGAAATTTTAACTGTGTCGAAACGTTTCCTGTGTACAGTTTACATACTGACCTGCGTGTACATTTTCTTTCACTAGAAATTAGGTTATTAAACGTGAGATTATCAATAATTTCAAGTGAAAATTGCTATTTAGTATACATATTCTTAGCGTCACGTAATTTAGATAATGTTCATTTGATATGGACATACTAATAATAGGTATCGGTATCAAACTGATAATCATATGACTCAAATTGTCATATTATATTTTACTTTCAAGAGAATCAGTCGTATTTTCTTTATCGAAAAATCAGCCCTTCGCTGTTTAAAGGCCAACGTTTTTAACATTTGTATACATCAATGAATTAGAGCACATTTTATAAAACAAAAATTAACAACGCTTCATTTCAGAAGTGAATTCATTTCAATAAAAACATATTTTTTTAAAGAAATTTATATCTATTTATAGCGTTTATTGTTTATGTTTCAGTTCGATCGAATGAGCATACAAGAGGAAGATACCCATCATATGCTGATTCAACAATTTAGTGCTCCATGCATGTTTAATTTCACGATAACAATACAAAAGTAACAAGATTCCACAATGTTTTTCTCAGCTGATTTGTGATTCATTATAATGGAGTTGTCGACCCCACTGCGACTCAACAATATAGCGCTTAAAGGTTACACGGCTCAACAATATAGCGCTTAAGGTTACACGGCTCAACAATATAGCGCTTAATGATTACATTGTGTAGTAATGTAGCACTCACCTACACTGATTCAACAATATCTAGCTCAACTCTAAAATAAAGCACGACTATTCTGATGTACCAATGCAACGATTTATCCATTTCTGATTCTACAAAGAAGTACTGAACACTTGATTCAACAAAATCGTTTCCATGGATTCGTTTAAACAAAATAGCGTAAGATGCCTATTTCATTCAACAATATACCGCTTCATTACTCTCCGATTCAACAATATCGTGTTAAACTAATCTCATATTCAACAATTTTCAATAATATAACACCAAACTACTCCAATCTAGCTGTATTAAAAATACAGCTCTTTACTACTTATTCTATTCAACAATATAGCTCTCAAGTTATGTTATATTTGACTCAACAATATTCAACAATGAAGTGTTCAGCTGCTGTCTGACTTCACAAATATTACCAAGCTCCTGTCGTCTTTCATTTAATCCCGTGAGCATGTCTTTTATAGAGTGTATTATTATAAATTGCTTCTTCAATATCGTTCTTCATTTTTATGTTGTATTTAATACCTAATTATGGCTGTTATAGTTTTGTTTATATTTGTTTAATAATTGATTACATAATGTAACTGATAAAAGACTGCAATCGTAAGAAAGAAATAATGTGTGTATGTAAATAGAGATTTAAAGTCCCTGTGTAAAATATAAAAAAAAGATAAATAAAAGAAGCATTTTACCGGGGCTTTTCGCCCCTACTCTTCGATTCCAATATAATGCAGTTAAGTAAATTCTGATATGATTCAATAATGTATCAAGGATTTAATGGGATAAGATTAGCTTCTTTCTTTTATCTATTTTTATGTATATGCATGCATATATATTATAAATATAACGTTTGTAAATGGATGAATAAAATTATATATAGTATGATTGAACATTTAACATGTATTATGAAAGAGAAGGTATGACAGATGCACTAATATGCTTATAAATATACGGATGGGTGAATAATCTGATACATACTGTAGTGTTCTTTTCTTATGTGCACATTTCATTTTTGCGAATAGACCATTCTGTACTTATTCGCAAAAAAATTAAATCCAATATCATCCGATAGTTATAAGTATAAATAATTGATGACGTGATACATGAATTTTTTATACATGTAAATGTTTAACGCGAATTTCACTCGAAAATGAATACCACGCTCGTAATTTAGTCTAGGACATATGGATCTTCTTATTCTGCATGGAAGTAAGAAAGAAATGACGCTTTATTTTGTGAGTTCTTCCTCACTTGACTATATATTATCATTGTAACACTGATGTTGGCAAAGTCAGACGGAAAGAAGAATCCGAGATGATAAAGGCACAAATTTGTATCATGCAATAAGCATAAGAATTGTGGAAAACCAATTAACTGAATACGATATAGCTACACATGTATACCCACCAAACACAGCTTAGTGGTTGCATGCAAAGTTATATCGAAGTTCATGTCCAGCGATATGTTTCATATTTATTTCGATGTCATCCGTATGATTTGGTAATCGCTCTTACTTTAAACGTATATATTTGTTTGCTCAAATCCTTGTACATAGAACAAGAAGGCATACTCCCTTTCTCAGGCTTTAAACTTGAAGATATATTGTTATCCATGACGTCATTCCAGTTTGTGTAATACGTGTCATATTATGCGCCATATTTAACGCGAGAAATCTGTATTTTTCACCACAAATATTATTATGCATTCTTCTTTTTGTTTGTTTTCGCCATATTGAAAAAAATATTAATCAAGATTACTAACAAGAATAATTATTGCCTTAAAATGTTATATTTATTTGTTGCCTTAATAGCTGTTTATTTGTAAACGTTCCTGGTATTAATATAGAGCAATTCACACGATTTTATTGTTGCAAACACTGGGATTGGACAACAGACAAAGTCTATATCTTAATTATTTCCCTTAAGTACTTTCATATAAGTAAATTTTGACATATACTGTAATAGCTATGCCTTCCTATTCGCTACAATACTAATGAATCGGTTATCAGCTGTTTTGGATATGTATCAATTCGAAAATATATACAAGGTAATTTCGCTTACATGATTATGGATAACATGTATATAAGTATATGTCTATATATCTGAAGTTGGATTAACAAGGGTCGGCGATACCAAGAATCGTAAGGAGATGCATTATATTTTATGTACTAACGCTTATCGACAATCAGTATTTTAACTCATGTGTATAATGTATTAATATTTCACATAATCAATTATCTGAAGCGTAAATTTTTATCATTCAAAAACTAACTATTGCCACACGAGTCATTTCAGTTAATGTTGATATACTTTATTGCCATGACGATTTCAAAAACACCAAATTACCGTTGGCAAAAATATAATAAGCAGCTGTCAGATTTGTTTACCTGTCGAAGGAAAGCAATACAATTAGCTTCATGTCACTTTTTGTTTTATTTAATGTACTTTATGTATATGTATCAATCATATGAATAGCGTAAGCAAGAGTTGTTATGGTAAAAATTAAACTGGGCCAGTATGGCGTCAAATCAAATCACCACAAGATGACATCACAGTGAAGTATTTTGAAATGACCTCATTAACTCGGAAGACACTAGAGTTTTCAAAATCGTCCATTCCTTTCAATTTGTTTTGTGTATTATATACCAAAAATAAAAAAAGGCCCAGCCTTTATACATAACATGTATCCCAAGTTTCGTAAAAAAACCCGTTCATGTTTAAAACACTTTTCTCGGAAGGTAAGCGGAGTTTATATAAACTTATAGTTCATTACAACACATTAAAAGTTGGTTATAATTTCATTTTTATTTTTAGTAAAATATGTGGTTATAAGTCTTTATTCATTGATTTTGTTGACTCTCATAATATTATTATTTATCCATGATAGAATTTCATTTCTGACATGAACTGTGTAAACAATTTCAAACATCAAAAGACATGTAGAAGATAAGCTTGAAATGTTATTTGTAGCCTGTGTATTCACTTAATGGTTGAATTACAGGTTTATTCATCACCAAAAAACGATTTTTATAAAAATCAAAATCATGGCCATACGAGAAAGAATTAAAACAATCGAGATAGGTTTTTGATGTGTATAGGTAGGCAAATGATTGCCTAATTCATGGTGTAACCCATACGTTGGTCAGTTAGTTTATTTCATAACAATGACAGTTTGTTTCTTATACACGATTCAAAAAAGTATCGCGATTCCCATTTATTGGATACTAGTAACAATTCACCAAGCTTGCAAGGCCTGAAATTCAAAAGCTGCCAAGTTTCATATAAAAGTGTCCTCCAGAACTGAAAATGTATGACAGCCTTAACAATGTTTGTTGTCGATAGTGCTATCATTTCACAAATCACTCACCTTAATGTACAACTCATCCAAAAATAGCATTCTCACGCTCCTAAATGTTGAAATAACGTCGATCTGAAATGTATAAATATAACATCACAAATACGTATAACAACAATGGCGCCGACATTTAAGAAAACGTTTAATTTTTAAACTCATCCAATGAAGAGGTTGTTATTGTTTACTTTTGAAAATAGTTGTAGAAACTTAAAAAAAAGTTTAAAATTTTAAGAAAGATTGTTTCATATATAGAAAGATCATGAAATACAATTCTTATAAATAAAGTAAACCATGCTTTGTTTTACCGACACAACAAACAGCCGTCCATTGTATCACTGCTGCAGACATTGCTAACGTATTTGATCTGATACAATTTATTAAAAACAGAAAGTTTGTACTCTATGCACTACATTGATTTTCACATGAACACTTCAATTAAAAAAATTGTGATAATCAATTATCCTCAACACAGGGTTTCATTAAGGACTAAACTATTTTTCATCTAAACTCCCTAATTATATCATGATGTATCCAAGTAATATGAAATGCATAATACATTATATATGTACAGTGATATTGAATAAAACAAATGTACTTGAAAAAATTGCGTATTTTTTTTGTCTTTGTCTTATTGGAATACGGTAGTGTAAACAAAAGACGTAATTCGAGGTCAAAATCGATAAATAAATAACAAGACAGAAAAAAATCGAAAAGATATTTTATACGGTAATCCTATATATATTGTTGCTGTGATATCAGTAATTGAGAGATGTGACATCTCGAATTTACGCCTTATACAAATGTTTCACAATATCTGCGTATTTAGTAAATATGTTAAATATCCCGCACGAAAACACATCGAATTTGTACGGCATTTTGTATTTTACTCAGAGTCGCTTGCCGATTTACCATGGCAACGAACAAGGGATACTCCTTTTTAAACAAAAACATCTCTACCCTTATGGGGATTATATCACAACTTCTTGATTTTAACGGGGCAAACCTTTCTTTTGTTTTTCTGTAAAATCCTATGAAATACTTTTATACAGAAGAAAAGTGATGGGACTCTCTACCTAAGTGTCGAGTATACTGTAGAAAAGTGATGTGATCTCTACCCTGATGTCCAGTATACAGTAGAAATGTCCAGTATACAGTAGAAAAGTGATTTGACTCTCTACCTTAATATCCAGTATACCGTAGAAAAGTAACGGGACTCTCTACCGTGATATTCAGTATACTGTAGAACAGTAATGTGACTCTCTACCTTGATTTACAGTATACAGTAGAAATGTTCAGTATACTGTAGAAAAGTGATGGGACTCTCTACCTAAATGCCCAGTATACTGTAGAAAAGTGATGGGACTCTCTACCTTAATGTGCAGTATACTGTAAAAAAGTAACGGGACTCTCTACCTTGATATCCAGTATACTGTAGAAAAGTAACGGGACTCTCTACCGTGATATTCAGTATACTGTAGAACAGTAATGTGACTCTCTACCTTGATTTACAGTATACCGTAGAAAAGGGATGGGACTCTCTACCTTGATGTCCAGTATACAGTAGAAAAGGGATGGGACTCTCTACCTTGATGTCCAGTATACTGTAGAAAAGGGATTGGACTCTCTACCTTGATGTCCAGTATAGTGTAGAAAAGGGATGGGACTCTCTACCTAAATGTTCGGTATACTGTAGAAAAGTGATGGGACTCTCTACCTTGATGTGCAGTATACAGTAGAAAAGTGATGGGACTCTCTACCTTGATGTTCAGTATACAGTAGAAAAGTGATGGGACTCTCTACCTTGATGTCCAGTATACCGTAGAAAAGAGATGGGACTCTCTACCTTGATGTCCAGTATACTGTAGAAAAGGGATGGGACTCTCTACCTTGATGTCCAGTATACTGTAGAAAAGGGATGGGACTCTCTACCTTGATGTTCAGTATACTGTAGAAAAGAGATGGGACTCTCTACCTTGATGTCCAGTATACTGTAGAAAAGAGATGGGACTCTCTACCTTGATGTCCAGTATACTGTAGAAAAGGGATGGGACTCTCTACCTTGATGTTCAGTATACTGTAGAAAAGAGATGGGACTCTCTACCTTGATGTCCAGTATACTGTAGAAAAGAGATGGGACTCTCTACCTTGATGTCCAGTATACTGTAGAAAAGGGATGGGACTCTCTACCTTGATGTTCAGTATACTGTAGAAAAGAGATGGGACTCTCTACCTTGATGTCCAGTATACTGTAGAAAAGAGATGGGACTCTCTACCTTGATGTCCAGTATACTGTAGAAAAGGGATGGGACTCTCTACCTTGATGTTCAGTATACTGTAGAAAAGAGATGGGACTCTCTACCTTGATGTCCAGTATACTGTAGAAAAGAGATGGGACTCTCTACCTTGATGTCCAGTATACTGTAGAAAAGGGATGGGACTCTCTACCTTGATGTTCAGTATACTGTAGAAAAGAGATGGGACTCTCTACCTTGATGTCCAGTATACTGTAGAAAAGAGATGGGACTCTCTACCTTGATGTCCAGTATACTGTAGAAAAGGGATGGGACTCTCTACCTTGATGTTCAGTATACTGTAGAAAAGAGATGGGACTCTCTACCTTGATGTCCAGTATACTGTAGAAAAGAGATGGGACTCTCTACCTTGATGTCCAGTATACTGTAGAAAAGGGATGGGACTCTCTACCTTGATGTTCAGTATACTGTAGAAAAGAGATGGGACTCTCTACCTTGATGTCCAGTATACTGTAGAAAAGAGATGGGACTCTCTACCTTGATGTCCAGTATACTGTAGAAAAGGGATGGGACTCTCTACCTTGATGTTCAGTATACTGTAGAAAAGAGATGGGACTCTCTACCTTGATGTCCAGTATACTGTAGAAAAGAGATGGGACTCTCTACCTTGATGTCCAGTATACTGTAGAAAAGGGATGGGACTCTCTACCTTGATGTTCAGTATACTGTAGAAAAGAGATGGGACTCTCTACCTTGATGTCCAGTATACTGTAGAAAAGAGATGGGACTCTCTACCTTGATGTCCAGTATACTGTAGAAAAGGGATGGGACTCTCTACCTTGATGTTCAGTATACTGTAGAAAAGAGATGGGACTCTCTACCTTGATGTCCAGTATACTGTAGAAAAGAGATGGGACTCTCTACCTTGATGTCCAGTATACTGTAGAAAAGGGATGGGACTCTCTACCTTGATGTTCAGTATACTGTAGAAAAGAGATGGGACTCTCTACCTTGATGTCCAGTATACTGTAGAAAAGAGATGGGACTCTCTACCTTGATGTCCAGTATACTGTAGAAAAGGGATGGGACTCTCTACCTTGATGTTCAGTATACTGTAGAAAAGAGATGGGACTCTCTACCTTGATGTCCAGTATACTGTAGAAAAGAGATGGGACTCTCTACCTTGATGTCCAGTATACTGTAGAAAAGGGATGGGACTCTCTACCTTGATGTTCAGTATACTGTAGAAAAGAGATGGGACTCTCTACCTTGATGTCCAGTATACTGTAGAAAAGAGATGGGACTCTCTACCTTGATGTCCAGTATACTGTAGAAAAGGGATGGGACTCTCTACCTTGATGTTCAGTATACTGTAGAAAAGAGATGGGACTCTCTACCTTGATGTCCAGTATACTGTAGAAAAGAGATGGGACTCTCTACCTTGATGTCCAGTATACTGTAGAAAAGGGATGGGACTCTCTACCTTGATGTTCAGTATACTGTAGAAAAGAGATGGGACTCTCTACCTTGATGTCCAGTATACTGTAGAAAAGAGATGGGACTCTCTACCTTGATGTCCAGTATACTGTAGAAAAGGGATGGGACTCTCTACCTTGATGTTCAGTATACTGTAGAAAAGAGATGGGACTCTCTACCTTGATGTCCAGTATACTGTAGAAAAGAGATGGGACTCTCTACCTTGATGTCCAGTATACTGTAGAAAAGGGATGGGACTCTCTACCTTGATGTTCAGTATACTGTAGAAAAGAGATGGGACTCTCTACCTTGATGTCCAGTATACTGTAGAAAAGAGATGGGACTCTCTACCTTGATGTCCAGTATACTGTAGAAAAGGGATGGGACTCTCTACCTTGATGTTCAGTATACTGTAGAAAAGAGATGGGACTCTCTACCTTGATGTCCAGTATACTGTAGAAAAGAGATGGGACTCTCTACCTTGATGTCCAGTATACTGTAGAAAAGGGATGGGACTCTCTACCTTGATGTTCAGTATACTGTAGAAAAGAGATGGGACTCTCTACCTTGATGTCCAGTATACTGTAGAAAAGAGATGGGACTCTCTACCTTGATGTCCAGTATACTGTAGAAAAGGGATGGGACTCTCTACCTTGATGTTCAGTATACTGTAGAAAAGAGATGGGACTCTCTACCTTGATGTCCAGTATACTGTAGAAAAGAGATGGGACTCTCTACCTTGATGTCCAGTATACTGTAGAAAAGGGATGGGACTCTCTACCTTGATGTTCAGTATACTGTAGAAAAGAGATGGGACTCTCTACCTTGATGTCCAGTATACTGTAGAAAAGAGATGGGACTCTCTACCTTGATGTCCAGTATACTGTAGAAAAGGGATGGGACTCTCTACCTTGATGTTCAGTATACTGTAGAAAAGAGATGGGACTCTCTACCTTGATGTCCAGTATACTGTAGAAAAGAGATGGGACTCTCTACCTTGATGTCCAGTATACTGTAGAAAAGGGATGGGACTCTCTACCTTGATGTTCAGTATACTGTAGAAAAGAGATGGGACTCTCTACCTTGATGTCCAGTATACTGTAGAAAAGAGATGGGACTCTCTACCTTGATGTCCAGTATACTGTAGAAAAGGGATGGGACTCTCTACCTTGATGTTCAGTATACTGTAGAAAAGAGATGGGACTCTCTACCTTGATGTCCAGTATACTGTAGAAAAGAGATGGGACTCTCTACCTTGATGTCCAGTATACTGTAGAAAAGGGATGGGACTCTCTACCTTGATGTTCAGTATACTGTAGAAAAGAGATGGGACTCTCTACCTTGATGTCCAGTATACTGTAGAAAAGGGATGGGACTCTCTACCTTGATGTTCAGTATACTGTAGAAAAGAGATGGGACTCTCTACCTTGATGTTCAGTATACTGTAGAAAAGAGATGGGACTCTCTACCTTGATGTTCAGTATACTGTAGAAAAGAGATGGGACTCTCTACCTTGATGTCCAGTATACTGTAGAAAAGAGATGGGACTCTCTGCCTTGATGTCCACTATACTGTAGAAAAAAAAGAGGGGACCCTCTACCTTGATGTTCAGTATACTGTAGAAAAGAGATGGGACTCTCTACCTTGATGTCCAGTATACTGTAGAAAAGGGATGGGACTCTCTACCTAAATGTGCAGTATACTGTAGAAAAGAGATGGGACCCTCTACCTTGATGTTCAGTATACAGTAGAAAAGGGATGGGACTCTCTACCTTGATTTCCAGTATAGTGTAGAAAAGTGATGGAACTCTCTACCTAAATGTTCGGTATACTGTAGAAAAGTGATGGGACTCTCTTCATAAACGTCCAGTATACTGTAGAAGGAAATGTGACTGCATCTCTATCTAAACATCAAGTATACTGTAAAATGGAAGTGATGGGATTCTTTACTTATAATGTCAAGTATACTGAAGAGAATGCCGTGATTCTTTACCTTAATATCCGGTATAATGCAGAAAATGATGGGACTACCTATATGTTCATTATCGGCAAAAAAGTAATGAGATTCTCTACTTTGATGTCCAGTTTACTGTAAACGAATGATCGGACTCTATTATACTGTAGGAAAGGGATGATAGTGTATATTTTAAATCCCAGTATACTGAGGGAAAGTGTTGGGACTCTCCACCTTAATTTTTACTTTTGCCTAGCACTAATCAAGCAATGCAACATGGCATCAGGTGAAGGAGGTACACACCTTAGGTATAAATATCAATAAATCACCTTCTCTAGCACGCGCCGGTGATGTCTCCTTCAGATAAAATATTTATGAATGGGGAGTACTTTTATTTTCCTCATAATTATAACCTACTGTGCACTTGGCGCGAGCGTCCATAGACTCCTGTATCGGTGTTGTCCCTCTCAATGCAGGTAGTTCAATGACTCGTTCCTCCCACCTGCATTACCTGTATAAGCTATATAAACCACACAGTAGCAAAGAGGTGATTATAAATCACATAATAAAAAATGATTCTATTTTTTTTCTTCAATGAAAACAAAATTATTTGTCTCTGTGTTGCTGTTGTTGAGTCACCTGGTGCGCCTAAACCGAATTCCCGTAAACCACAATGCCATCTGTCCGGAAGTGAAGAAATGCAACTCAATGAGTCGGTAGCTGTGAACAGGGGAGTGTCATCTGATGACTTAACCACATGAAAGAGAGGCTGTCACTAAAGCAGATATAGCAGTACTGTAAAGAAAATGATAATTTTCTCAATCTTTTTACAGATATTGGTTTGATGGTAACGGAGTTTGACTAAAATGAAGTTTTAATGAGATCTACAGCCTGTGTGTTTAGCTCTCACCACATCACATCTTGGGTGAACTAAGTTTGAGGTGTTATCCGATACAGTCCTGTAAGACAGGCCGGCACCGGTATTGTAATTTACATCTAGATAATGTTTAACCAAAGCATCTTGACTTCAAATTTTGTGTCAAATAGATACAAGCACGGTACTAAAATGTTTTACTATGAAAAGTTTGCACCTATTAGCCTTTCACATCTCCTAGCCGCATTACCATTATCAAGTCAAGGAGATAAAGACGGGAATATGTTTCCATCTGGTCATAAATCATTCCAATCTAATGTTAGGTAATTTTCATGTAAAACACCCCAAGACATAATGATATGCAATGCTGCACTTTGTTAAAGTACTGAACACTTTGGCCTTGCCTAATTATAATACAAACGTAAGACTACTAGGTTTCCAATATCACCTTCGCTATAATGGACGGTTTGACGAGAGTGCGGTCAGTTACACAGACAAGTTGCATGTGGTACATGTCATTTACAACCCTAAAAACTGCGTACTAGGAAACCTGTCAGTGTTAAATGTTACCAATAGATCAGAATAGGGTGGTGGATTAACATTTCGAACCGGAAGTGTGACTTTCCCTACAAATTGTGTTATTGTATTCCGATTTGTGTTTGAATCTGATAAAACAGAGCATCCCGGAATTTCCATCATTTTTGGACCATGCCCGATCAACTGGAGACAATGGAGAGTGATTTGTGTTCCGAGGAGATGTTAAACGAGTCCAGCGATGAGGAAAACGGATCTGAAATATCGTCTGAAGGTAACTTTCATCTCATTATTTGCAGATGTAGAGGATGCCATAATTTCTGCTATAGATAATGCTTTCTGATTCGGATTCAAGAAATCTGTAGCTAACAGCAATTGGTGGCTTAAGTATTCTCATGTTTACTATCTCTTAATTTAATAAACAGACTAAATCCCAGAATTCGTCGAAAAATAATATGTATGATATACAGTTAACGCTGAATAAAATTACCATATGTATACATTTCGATACAAGTTCCTGTACAACTAAAACTATTCAGATTGTGAAAATGTGTCACTGTCTGGTTTCAACTGGTATTAAAAGGGTTTTACCGTTTTTGCGTTTCACAGATTTCTGTAATTCTTAGTCGTAATAGGTCATTTGCAGAAATTCAAGATTAAATATTGATAATTTGTATCGCTTCACATAACACTGAAACAACATTGGTAATCAAATTTCAATATGCTGTAAAACCTCATATACACATCAATATATTTCAATTATACATGAAAATACACAATAGTAATAACATTTCTTAGGTCAACTTCCCAAAAATCTATTTTCTCAGCAACACATCAACAAAACAATCCCAACTTGTTAAGAACGTGAAACTATCTCTCATTTGAATTTGCGACAAAATAACAAAATGTCATATATTTTTATAATAATTAAAAAAATAAAATGATATCTTGAAAAAGATATAAATGGCAATAATTACACATGCTTATTGTTAAAACTGCTACTAAATGATTCAGGTTTAAAGTAACATCTTTCGGTGTAAAATACATTAAACGTGCAATGAGGTAACATCAAAAGTGTAAGTAATAAGCAAATTATGATTGTGGAAAAAAGTAAAATTAATTAGATGCGAATACCATCTCGTTCAT
>NW_018405338.1:1114967-1138349 GCF_002113885.1 Mizuhopecten yessoensis | reverse complement strand
CCCCCCCCCCCCCCAAATCAAGAAATAGGATTACAGCATTAGGATGGATATTTAGTAAATGCTTATTTATTATGATATTTTCATAATTTAAAAATATGAACTGCGTTACAGAAACTTTACTATATAATATGTATGTATGAATCATTCAAGCGGATATATGTATTTCAATCCTCCTTTAAAAATATGAGGTTTTTTTCAGGGGTCGTTTCTGTCATAGTAAATCAACTGCATGACAATCTGGCGGACATCACCTTACAATAAATTACGATAAATATGAATACAATTTAAATTTATCGATTTTCTTTTGAAAATACAGATGATGTCATTTCTTTCAATGTTTTTCTAAGCGTTGATATTTTCTTATTGTATTTTAGTATAGAGAAATTAGGTATGATGGAATTGGAATTTGTTTTGTGGCTTGGATGCCATTTTGAATTATTGGTGTTATAGCTTCGGGAGGACGAACGTAGCAAACACACACAGGTGACTGAACCTTCGGTAATACATACTACTAGTATGCCAAAAATAAATTCCACTGCACCATACAGCTGTTTCGTCCTTCTAGGATCCGGAGTCATCAGTGATGCTAGGGGCCTAACAGTGGAATTCCAAATTGATCAAACTACTGTTGAAACAGAATGGGATTTCGTCAATTCCCTGTAATATGTAAAGGACATTTATGAAATAGACACTCTACGAATAAGTTAAATGTGTCATAATTCTATGGATCTTGTGTTTGCTTCTGCTCATGACATAACGAATATTAACCACAAAATAATAACATACATAAATTATTAAACATTGTTAACATTTCATTGAATATTGTAAATGTATGATTTTTTTTTTTGCAAAGAACTACTTTTGCAATTGTACAATAAAATCGCCGGAACTTTGATTAAGATAACTATCTCGGGAGTAACAAGTGAATCGCAGAATCAATAAATGTTGCTTTTACAAGAACAAGAAACAATAGGTCACATTTTATGAGGATTTTCGTGGTTTTTTTTTGTTTGGAACATTACCTCCGACCATTTTGAACAAAAGCCCTTCATCATTGGGTCGCGGGTTTAAGACCTACGTCGGGCAGCCATTTATTTCATGGTTCAACTTGCTGACATGCCGAGATTATCAGTAGAGCGGATAGAAATAGTATTATTAAGCTAGGATGAATGTTTTGTTTGTTTCCCCAGTGCTAAGAATGAATTTGGCATGCTGGATCTTCCTTTTTGAAGGAACGCAACAATATGCTTTTATATTTCTTAAATTGATTTCAGAACACGCAATTCTTAAATTAGTCGAAGTGAATGCAAAGGTACTTGCCCATGCTAGCATGCAATTTAAGATCAATGGGTTTTTCAATTTGATTAAAACTTAGTTTTTGTACTAACAAAAAGTCGTCACGAACAGTCTTTGATCTTTCAGTGGAAAGACCAACGATGCATATCACGTGCAACGACGTCTTAGAACATATTGCCAAGGTGCAGTATAATGAGTCATTCAATATTCAATAAGTACTGGAAGATATTTCAATTGATATTGCATCAATAACATCGATGAGTCTGCAAAATGAACTTGCACAGGCAGTATAGAAGCGATATATGATCCTTATACAGCAAGATATGTTCTGATTAATTATATATAAAAAGGCACTGGCATGGAGCTCGATCATAAGATATGTTTTGTAAAAAACAAAACGAAAACCGTTACATCAGGAAGCAAAGGAAAAAGGCTAGGAACTGATCAAAGTAAAGATAACAAGAATGACAGATAAAACAACGTGAAATATCTATGTAAGTGAATATGAATAGGTCTTTAGCTGATATTTGATCTAGTGTTAGGGATAATTATTTCGTGTTTAAGTTACTAAGATAGATTACATTTTATAAAGGCATTCCTTACAGAGTGTGTTATATCAATCGTACAGAATTATTGAACGTTTTCTGACCTTTTAGTTCATTTTCAAATTTACGTCGTCCCTTTGTCCATTTAGACATTCGGTATGATCCTTTTAAATAGTAAGAAACGTGACTAGAACACTTTCCTCCATTCACATCTTGGAAATGGAAAGTGATTTAAAAACGAGCGAAAAATAGAAATGCACATCAAACTGAACTCATTATCTGTGGTTTAGGGCCTTCTAAGTCTCCGAATTATTCAGATGTAAGTGTCCAGCAAAGTAATAACTTCTTGGTAAGTGTTTTGTTTTGACCGAGACAGTCCAATCTACCTTGAAAAAAATTAGTGGTGTTACGCGATCCCTTTCAACCAATGATATTTCATTGTCTACTATGATTAAATACCTCCTTATTGTATATATGCGTAGATTTAGCGGATAGACCTACTGTATTCCGCTACATGATCGTATGAGTCAACTTATATTGGCCCTGACAGAATCATGGGTTGTCGTCTTTCCTTTTGTATTGATGCCTTCTAAGTTCCTGTTGTCGTCTTTCCTTTTGTATTGATGCCTTCTAAGTTCCTGTTGTCGTTCCGTTTGTTTTCATGTTTTCTTAGTTCTTGTTATCGTCTTCCCTTTCGTTTTGATGTTTTCTAGATTCCTGTTGTCGTCTTTCCTTTTGTATTAATGCATTCGTCTTTCCTGTTGTCGTTTTTCCTTTTTTGTTGTGATGCCTTCTTAGTTCCTGTTGTCGTTCCATTTGTTTTCATGCTTTCTTAGTTCATGTTGTTGTCTTCCCTTTTGTTTTGGTGACTTTCAAGTTCCTGTTATTGTTTTTTTTTATATTTTGATGTCTTCTAAGTTTGTGTTATTGTCTTTCCTTTGGATTTGCTGTCTCCTCAGTTCGTGTTATTGTCTTTCCTTTGGATTTGCTGTCTCCTCAGTTCGTGTTGTGTTTAATCCTTTTTGTGTTAATGTTTTTTCCAAGTTCCTATAGTCGTCTTTGCTTTTCACTGAGGAGTTTATGTTTATCCTTGCGTCTGAACGTTGTTGAAGTTGTTTTTGATTGAAATAGCATCTATAAGAAATAGGACATTCATGGATAAGTATTACAGTAGTAAATTATGGAAGCCCAGAAAGAGAAATAGGCTGATGAACTTTAGAATTCCCTGTTTTTATTACAAAGAATAGCGGTAGCTTGCTGTTGTTATTTTATCTCTGCTTATTTAAAAATCGTCGTCAAACATTTTATAATGAAAATATATACAGTTGTATACCAAAGAAAATATTGTTTTGAAATTGTATTGATTTTCTCAGAGAAAAGACAAAAAAATCAATAGCACCTTGAAGACATTTACACAAGTGTGTCACACTTGTTGCTTTCTTCCTTCCCATTAATCTCTGATTTAAATAAATACATCTTACCATAGTCCACTGGTTAATAGCTAAGTGTAACAGTGAGAAATGTGATACATTATACAAAAAAATATTTTTCCGTTTGATTATTTAGATAACGTCTTTTGATCCATAGCGGAACGAGAAACACCTTCTGTCAGAGTGGTGAGGGAATCGCCTCAGGTTTCACTAATAAACCTCATTGACAGGAAGCTATAACATATCTTTCAATGTTTAAATGATTGCATCTCAATGACTTTTTTTTTAAATGTAAAGTTAGATACATGTGTTAATGGATTATACTTGTGCTCGGCGCGTGTCTATTAATCATACCACGTGACTGGAAATGTTGAACATTGGCGCTCCTCCGATCAGTTTACTCCGGTGACTGTGGGCGATAAGACAGGGTTAAACCCTGAAGTGTATAAAAGCTGTTGTAAACATACAGCGTTATAATATTAAAGTTTGGGGTCTTCTCATGGTTCTTTACAGTAGGATTCATTTTAGCTACAAGTCGGCATACTGACCCAAAAGACTGTGCTGGTGGCAGTTATCTGCTGTACTTGTGTCTTCTGCTGTTTTGTGTTATTGACCACGGAATCGGGGCCCGTGGTGGCCAAGTGGTTTAGGCGTCTGACATGCTGCTAACGCTAGCTCTCCACCACTGGGTCGCGGGTTCGATACCTACGAGGGGCAGTCGCCAGGTACTGGCCGTAGGTCGGTGGTTTTTCTACGGGAACTCCGACTTTCCTCCACCACCAAAACCTGGCACGTCCTTAAATGACCATAGCTGGTTATAGGACGTGAAACACAAACAAACCAAACTGAATGAACACGGAATCAGACTATACCTAAGTCTGCACGGGGAACAAGCAGCATGAACTTATTGTTTGTATGTCCTTGAACACGGAATCAGAAAATATCGAAGTCTGCACTTTGGACAAGCATTTATGGTACGGTTTGGTGTCCTTAAACTTGCAGTTAGCTGTTGTTTGGTGTACTTAAACAAGACAATCGACACTTAATTTTCCAATCTACCCAGCTGAAATGTCTACGTTTGCAGGGTGCCACATAAGTCGCCTCATATCATTACTGAACGTCCCGTTGTCGTTCTGTCAGCTGTGCAATCGCCAAAACATGTTTTCTTTAAATATTGGACCAATCTCCCTCTTAAATCAGATTCGATCTTCTCTTTACTTCTAAAATGCAAACACTCTCTTACGTGTGAGCCCACATAAGTCGCCTCGTGTGGTTATGCAGTTGGTGCGAAGCATTTTACATTGTATGTGTGCTTAAGTATTGCTACAAAGGACAAAAGAAAAGATGAAGTTTTCCTATAACAACCAATTGATTCGACTTATAATGAGTACAATATAAGAATATTCTACGTAAAAGACTGCTACTAAGGATCTTGGAAGTGGTAAACTTTTTTCAAATACAGAGGCATAAAAGGGTATGTCAATGAGATCTATACCGATTTCAGAGTAAATATCCTAAATTTAAGCAGAAATTACAGTAAGTGTTAACTTCATAAATGGTGGGCTTTTTCAGAATTTGTATTGTTCAGATCTTTGATACAAAGGAATTGGGCAACAGGCAAAGCCCATGGACGCCCTCTCCTTACAGTTAAAAATAAAAAATATATAAATAGATTCAAGGAATTCTATATCAAGTCAGTTCAGGAGGGTCTTAAATGTAAAATGCAATGTTTACAATGCAACAGTAAAATCATACCGTACAGGTAAAGCTGTACTACGCGTTGTGGCTCCTTTTTACTCTTCACACAGGTGCACACTCGCCTGAACAAAATGGATCTTTCAAAATAGTGGGTCGACCTACCTTTGAAACCTGCTTACAAAACGTAAACACTTTCAATGTGTTACGCCGGTGCAACGGTGCGTGCCACAAACCAATCGGTAAAGCTGAATGGCGCAACCAATCACATTACGCAAGAACATCATTGGATAATGTTGACAAATTTATTGCCAAAACGAAAATCAGATACACGCCCTTTCATGAATATTCATGTCGACAGTTGTGAGAGAGTGAAATTGTACACCCGTCGCAACGTAATGTTGAAAATGCGGGTCACATTCTGAACGCATACACACACGTGGAATATATTACCATAATTGTATTCGTACACAGAAAAAGAAGAATAATTACGTTATTTCTTAATACAATACGTATTTATCACTGTGACGTTTCAACAAAACACGAATGAACTTAAACTTACAGAATATGGCTGTCTTTTGTACATGTTTTTGCTATTGAATAGTATCTTTTCTATTGAAAGCAAACCGAATGAGGCTAAAAGTATGCATTTATTTGACCGAGTTTTCAAGAACGAAAACCAGTGCAGCCGCGACCTATATTTGCGTATATCTTCTCCCTTGTTCCGTTTAAAATACCACAGCAGCGACACAGACCTGCAGGAATGAAATCTTTCTCGTTTTGCCATTATTTTTGTGACATTTACGTACATATCACTTTAAGTGTTTTACCAGGCGGCAGTGTATCTATGGGACAGTATCAGCCGAGGGATACATGAAGTGGTTCACAATGTTCTTAAAACCACCTTTCTATCTGTTTAAGCTAACACAACCAATGTAGAATAATATAAGCACATATTATCCAGATGTAGGTTAAGACTTGAATATAGATATACATGACTGCCAGCACACAATGCAGTATTTAAGAGCATTATAGCTATATCAACGGTATAAATTGATTGCATAAAATGAATATGCTTGTTTCCAATTCTTGGTATTGCACCTTCATTTAACCACTGGCTCTGGGTACGAGTGTCGTCTCTGGTCTACCTGTGCTGACTGACACACGTTCGACTCTCGACCACAAACGGCTCGTGTAACTACAGCCACGCCACCTATGATAAAACTCACCACATAAGGGAAACTAGTTTCCGTATAAATTACTACACTCAAACTACGGAAATTTCATTTGTAGATCATTCTGGACAGATTTTATGGATTAATCCATGCTAAATTACACACTATACCTTGTGTTAATTCTGGATTTATTTCCATGGAAAGTTCATTTTATATTATCTAATAATTAAGAAAAACATGTATTATCTAAAGTATATTTCAAATGTGTCATCAATTCTCGCGTATCTTCCGAATGTGTCATCAATTCTTGAGTTCTTGAATGTGTGTCCTCAATTATCGTGTATCTTCCGAATGTATCATCCATTCTTGAGTGCTTTTCAGTTGTCTCATCAATTCTTGTGTATCTCCATAATGTGACATCAATTTTTGTTTACGTTTAGAATATGTCATCCATTCGTGTGTGATGTGTAGCTCTTTTTAAATTTGTCATCAATTTAAGTGTTCTTTTCAAATATGTCATCAATTCTTGTGTACCTTTCAAATGAGTTATCAATTCTTGGTGTTTTTTTTTAATTTGTTATCAACAATAAAATACTTTTACTAGACGCTTTCATTCATAATTACCCTGTTTGGTTATGTAAATCGTAAATATAAAGATACTTCCAAAACAGCGCCCCAAAACCGTTGTCATTAAAGCGACATGTTTAGAGGAAGGCTTTGCTAGCGTCCCGTAATGATAAGTATCAAATGACGTCATCAGCAAAAGTGTGTGACAAAATTCGCTGCCATTACAGTACATATTGTATATTTATATTGTCAACGTTTCTTATCTTAAACTATCACCATTAAACCGATTCGGAACACCTCGACCGATTCTGTCATCTACCTTCGATGGAAGGAACTGTAATCGGGGCAAGGGGGTCCGAATGCCATTAAATCATGATATGTAACAGGAGAAAGACAAATGTCCAGGATTCGAATCCGGGACCCTGCTACTCTAGTCGGACGCCCCTGGTCGCCGACGATCGACCCAGTCAAGTTCTGCTACAAATACATAGTGAATTATTAATGTGAGGTTCGGCAGTCTACTGTAACATAACATGGAGAATACATTTGAATCAATCTCTCAAGTGACTAAGATTACTGGAATGCTGTTCCGTCAATATTGTTTCGTTGACGATACACGCAAAAAACACAGAACAATTCAATTCAATTAAATGACCGGTTGATGAATTTGAAGAATTAAAATTATGTGCGTTCATACCAATATGACAAGTACAAAAACACCATTTAAATCCCCGTTTGAACAATATTTTTTTTGGGGGGGGCTCAGAAATTATAATTTATCTCCTGTTCACTTTATCAAGTAAATATATACATATAAATGTATATCAGTACAACCTATATATATAGCTAGGCTGAGGTCAAGTAAGGCATTCCTTGCTACTTTCTTGGTAATACACACATGAGATTAAGTGCCTGTCAGCAAGAGTTGCGTCCCCTCCGCCGAAACACTGCTGAGAACAGTAAAAAATTGTCGGAAACATAAAAAAGTGTCTTTATATATGCCTGCCTACCTAACTAGATAAAATGTCATCATAAGTCTGCCTGTCTGTCGGCCGACCTACAAACCTACCCACCTACACATATATTTTGTGTACGTACCTACCTACGTACGAACGTACCTTCCTTATCTAGTCCTACGTACCTACCTACTCCTACATACCTACCTACTCCTACCTACCTACTCCTACGTACCAACCTACTCCTACGTACCTACCCTCCTACTCCTACCTACCTTCTCCTACGTACCTACCTACCTACTCCTATGTACCAACCTACTCCTACGTACTCCTACATACCTACCCTCCTACTCCTACCTACCTTCTCCTACGTACCTACCTTCCTACTCCTACGTACCTACCTACTCCTACCTACTCCTACGTACCTTCTTACCAACTCCTATCTACCTACTCATATATACCTACTTACCTACTTCTATCTACGAACGTTCCAACCTATTCCTTGCTACCTAATATCTACCTACTTACTCCTACGTACCTACCTACATACTTTCCTACTCCTTTGTTCGTACGTGCCTAAATACCTTCGTACCTACGTACAAACTCCTACATCATTACGTATATATCTACCTACCCCTACGTATCTACCTACCCACATATCTACATACCCCTACGTATCTACCTACCTACACATCTACCTACCCCTACGTATCTACCTCCCCACATATCTACATACCCCTACGTATCTACCTACCTACGTATCTCCCTACCCCTACGTATCTCCCTACCCACATATCTACCTACCCCTACGTATCTTCCTTCCCCTACACATCTACCTACCCCTACTTATCTACCTACCTACACATCTACCTACCTACCCATCTACCTACCCCTACACATCTACCTACCTACATATCTACCTACTCCTACGTGCGTATGTTCATAATCATACGTACATACGTACCCATCTACCCACATCATATGTCCCTCCGAGGCTCAGTTATACCTACACATCTACCTACCCCTACACATCTACCTCCCCCTACATATCTACTTCCCTACACATCTACCTACCTACACATCTACCTACCTACACATCTACCTCCCCCTACGTATCTCCCTCCCCCTACGTATCTCCCTACCTACACATCTCCCTACCCCTACGTATCTACCTACCCATACATATCTACCTACCTACATATCTACCTACTCCTACGTGCGTATGTTCATAATCATACGTACATACGTACCCATCTACCCACATAATAAGTCCCTCCGAGGCTCAGTTATACCTACACATCTACCTACCCCTACACATCTACCTACACCTACGTATCTACCTACCTACATATCTCCCCCCCCCTACGTATCTCCCTCCCCCTACGTATCTCCCTACCTACCCATCTACCTACCCCTACACATCTACCTACACTTACGTATCTACCTACCACTACACATCTACCTACCCCTACGTATCTACTTACCCCTACGTATCTACTTACCCCTACGTATCTACTTTCCCCTACGTATCTCCCTACCCCTACGTATCTCCCTCCCCACATATCTACATACCCCTACGTATCTACCTCCCTACACATCTACCTCCCCCTACGTATCTCCCTCCCCCTACGTATCTCCCTACCTACCCATCTACCTACCCCTACACATCTACCTCCCCCTACATATCTACTTCCCTACACATCTACCTACCTACACATCTACCTACTCCTTCGTATCTACCTGCCTACACATCTACCTACCCCTACGTATCTCCCTACCCACATATCTACCTACCCCTACGAATCTACCTACCTACGTATCTACCTACCCATACGTATCTACCTACCTACATATCTCCCTCCCCCTACGTATCTACCTCCCTACACATCTACCTACCCATACGTATCTACCTACCCCTACGTATATACCTACCCACATATCTACCTACCCCTACGAATCTACCTACCTACGTATCTACCTATCCCTACGTATCTACCTACCCTTACGTATCTTCCTATCTACATATCTACCTACTCCTACGTACGTATGTTCATAATCATACGGACATACGTACCCATCTACCCACATAATAAGTCCCTCCGAGGCTCAGTTATACCTACACATCTACCTACCCCTACACATCTACCTCCCCCTACATATCTACTTGCCTACGTATCTCCTTACCCCTACGTATCTACCTACTTACATATCTACCTACCACTACATATCTACCTACCCCTACATATCTACCTACCTACATATCTACCTACTCCTACGTGCGTATGTTCATAATCATACGTACATACGTACCCATCTACCCACATCATATGTCCCTCCGAGGCTCAGTTATACCTACACATCTACCTACCCCTACATATCTACCTACCCACATATCTACCTCCCCCTACGTATCTCCCTCCCCCTACGTATCTACCTACCTACACATCTCCCTACCCCTACGTATCTACCTACCTCCGTATCTACCTACCCCTACGTATCTTCCTACCTACACATCTACCTACCCCTGCGTATCTACCTACCCACATATCTACACACCCCTACGTATCTACCTACCTACATATCTACTTACCCCTACATATCTACTTACCCCTACGTATCTCCCTACCCCTACGTATCTCCCTACCCCTACGTATCTCCCTACCCACATATCTACCTACCCCTACGTATCTAACTACCCCTACGTATCTACCTACCTACGTATCTCCCTACCCCTACGTATCTCCCTACCCCTACGTATCTCCCTCCCCCTACGTATCTACCTACCCTCATATCTACATACCCCTACGTATCTACCTACCTACATATCTACCTACCCCTACGTATCTACCTACCCTTACGTATCTACCTATCTACATATCTACCTACTCCTACGTACGTATGTTCATAATCATACGTACATACGTACCCATCTACCCACATAATATGTACCTCCGAGGCTCAGTTATATATTTCTCACAATTTTCAAAAAGGAACAGAATATTTGTGTTTGGAGTAATCAAATTTAGCAGCAAACATCATCATGATACTGCATGATGACAGTCATGGGATTACTTAATTACTCATTTGGGCTTGGCTATTTCGTTTCGAATCTGTCTCATTAAAAAAACCTAATCCTATTTTTGTATGTATGACATGGCAACTACGCAGTCACTTTGTCATTTGTGATGTTATGATGTCTGTTATCTCACGTGATTCATAATTCACCTTGTTAGGAAAACTACGTCGAAAAAAAAAATGTCCGGTTCCGAATTTCCATGCTTAATCATCGAAGTTGTAATAAAGCATCTTTTTTTAGGTGAGTCGTAAGCCCCTCAGGTGCAATACAATTGGACGGCGAACTTGAAGTGAACATATAATACTGTACATGTTATGTTCTTAATTCAACTAAGACAAAATCATTGTACGAATAACGAATAAATGTAAACACAGATTGAAAACATACGTATTTTTTTCAGAAAGTAACTATTTTAAGAATTATTCTTGACGAAGGAGGATGGACGATGATCGATTTTCATGGAAGGCGGTCAGGGAGTACGTTTCTGTCAAACTCTCGCAATTGATATTCGCCAGAGTTGTCTCCCCGTAGTCAACAGACGACGGCGGCATGTGTGAAATAGATGGAGAGAGTTGTGTTTTTTATAATTCGTACAGATGTAAGCAAACAAAGATGGATGACTCTGAATACACCATTGTGCGTTGTTATCACATCTAGACCAGATTTCATTAAATGATTTCAAATTTTATATCGAAATGATGTATAAAAGGATGAATAAACTCTCCAGATCAATCTCTGTTTACCATTCTTACCAAACAAATCGTGTCACCTTTTAAAACAAGGAATTTCTAAAATCCCACATATGGTATAGATTTTTGTATATGATTTCTGTACATGTTACGTCACACATCGTGAGTATTAACATGTAAAGTGGTATTCTAGCTGTACGTATTACACGACAATCTGTAAGTATGATAATGAAGTAGGTATAATACAGTTTATATATATAGTAGGTATGGTACAGCAATATGTTATGCATGACACGGATGTAAACATATTAGGATTGAACGGATTTTTTTTCAATGTTCAATGTTCATGCCGGTATGAACGCAAATCGAAGACAGACATATTCCGTAGCGGGCTTCATGGTAAATATGTTTGTAACCGATTTGCGTTCATATCGGCATTAATATTGAAAGATATCATTCAATCCTTTTCTTACATATTCATTAATCAATACGGTTTTTTTTTTGTATATGCGATACTTACCCATATCGGCCCTCGCCGTATCACACCCCAAAACCCGTATCAGCCCGCAAAACCCTATCACATCCCTTTATGATCAACCCTCGACCAATATCTGATATTGGAGTCTCGGGTTGATATATGTACTGGGTGTAATATGGGAAAAGGCATGTATTATTCTCTATACCGTTAGAGCATTCGAGGTTCCTAGAACAGCCTTACGTCATTACAATGTTTGTTTCTAACGGATGAATGACGACTGAATCTCCTACTGTGTGAGGATACACTATGAAAAAAGGCAGACTCCGTGATCCAAATAGAGCAGAACTTCAATTTTGTAGCTTAGAAATTAATTACATGAACCAAAGATTAGTATGCATGTCCCAAGCCTTGACGTTTTGTAAGATTATTCCAAAACCAAGATTTTTAGTTTTTTAAGATGTTGTAACTTCACGTGAATGTAATATATTTTTAAAATGTGACGTCATATCCGTACAATAAACATGACGTCAGGTAAGACGTAGGTTTGAAAATAACGTATATCACGCCATATGTATTTATATAAAATCTAGGCAATATGACAAAAATAGGTCTTTTTTAGTTGTATTTTTTTCCCTGAGAGCATTTTTATATGTTTTTTGAATTCGATATACCTCGCAGTAAACTAAATAAAGTTCACTATTTTGTAAAGGGCATCAGCGAGTTTAATGATGGAAATTAAATTTACCTGCGTACGTGTTTGGGATGGGAGTCTTTTTTCATACAATTCACAAATGATGTTAACATTAATTTCGAAAAAAATAATACTGTGGTAATTTATGACGTCATCGTACAGTTGTGAGTGACGTCACATTGGGTAATTATACGTACGTTTTCAATTAACATTTTACGTGATGGCATAGATATAACGCTTAGCAGACTGAAACTGTTAAACATCAGTAAGACGCTTGACTTTAAGCGATATACTTGGGTCTCCACGAAATGCTACTGCCCCGATCGCGTTTGGTCCAACAATGTATTTTGTCATTGCAAACAATTATTTTCAGCGAGTCCGAAGTTTACCAGATGAAGTAATATCTGTATGTGTTTATTGGTTGTAAGTACAAATCGAATAAAATAAATCCACTTGAAGGTAATTCGTGAGATACTTATTCTCTGTTATGACACGAGGATTATATGGCTTCATTATCGAATGACAGATTCAGCTGTCATTATTGTTTTTATTACGAAATAAATGAGGTAAGCATGCTCTTTGGTAAGGCTTCTGTTGATTCCGAATCTTACAGCGGCATCAAACATAAACACGACAGCAGGCGAGGGGATAAAAGTACAAAACAATCAAAACAAAAACAAAAGAAAAATACGGTCTTCTGCGGTGTTCTTGACATGTAATTTTATATTTGATAAACAGAAGTTGACCTAAATCCAAGGCCGCATCATTACCATAGAAAAGTGCTACGCTATTTTTATCACAATCGACGTACATTGAGTGGTCAGATGTAGTGGCCGAAGTAGTGAGATATAGTGGCCGGAGAGCTAGCCTTCCATCAATCTTTATCTGGGTCATGACCTCTGACTCTAGCATGTATTGCATAACAATTTGACCTCGATACAATTTACTACTACCTACAAGCTGAACTGAGCTGCCGACCTGCCTCACTGACCACGGTCAGTGCCGACCACTGAGTACAGGCCAATGTTTATGACACTGACCACTCGATATCAGTACCTCCTCAGACTATTTTGCTTTTCACCAAGATTGGATAAAATGTGAACTATAACGTGTGGAAGTAAAGGTTTAGTGACATCACTTTCAAGGATTATATGGCGACAGTGTAAATTGTTTCTTCGGCAGGATTATTTCAAATATGTCAGGTATGTGCATAGTGTATTTACACATCAATATATACATATACACTTTATATGAATCGGTGAGCTTTAGTCATCGCCGATCTTGGTTTTATTTGATAGAAACATGTCTGCAACGATGTTTACAATATAACGTATATTTATTTGATACAAACATGATGTCAGAAAAGATGTTTACAATTTAACGTATATTTATTTGATACAAAACATGATGTCTGCAACGATGTTTACAATATAACGTAAATTTATTTGATACAAAACATGATTTCTGCAACGATTTTAACAATATAACGTATATTTATTTGATACAAAACGTGTCTGAAACGAAAAAAGGGCGTGAGGTATTTATTTGACAAACGAAAGTCACCTTTCAACACATTAAATCTATATTTTCATAAATTTACAACCTACATGTATGACGTCATAATTAGTATAATTGAGACTATCGGAATTCGGAACGCATTATCACATTAGTCACGACGTTCAGATATATATATGTATTCGAAATCGACACTTAATTTGAGAAACGAAATTTATCTTGGCGAGAGAGGGAGAGTGTGAGCAGATAAGTCATCGCGAAGGAAAACAAATAAATAGAAGCACACGACCTGCCGCTATGGACTAAACAATTGTTTGACGTCATCGTTTGTATATCATAAATAGGATAGAATTTCCTAAAATGGAGTTGTTAATGTATTATCGCCTTAGTCCTGGACTTGTGGAAGCAAATATAGCGCGACCAACACATGTGTGTATACTTATTTAAACGTGTCGGCAGTTAGAAGTGCAACTGAGAACAGCTGTTCGCAGAGTGATGACGCTCAAAGGATCATTTATGACGTATACATAAATATACATTGAACCAGGCATGAATATCGATAAGAAAGATTAAGTATCATGCCATCTGCCTGGAAATGCGATACCTTTATTCCATTCTAGATGATACAGATTCAAACACAGGTTCATCAATTTCATGGCCATTAATTCTAGTCGCCTTCAACACTGCCATGGTGATAATTTAGCTTTGAATCTATAAACTTTAAACTAATAATAGAACAAATATCATTCTACGTTCCGATATTTCGGCCACCTTGCCTTCTTCAAGGGCGAAAGCCAACATTCATCTTATTATTTCGGAAGCATAGGAAATCATAATAGTCATGCTGCTGTCAATTTTGACATGATGACTCATAAATATTCGGTATGAGTCACTGTCAATATTGTGAAAAGGATTCAAAACATCACAGTTTTGATAACTAATGAATATACGCTTTTTGTCATTGTTATTTTTGGTCATCCGATTTTGTGATAAAATGCGCATGCGTATTGACATTTAGAAATCAAGGTTCGAACCCATGCCCTTGTATATAAGGTTTACACGAGCTCTTTATTTACAATTAGGTACCGATAGTATCATTGGAAATTATAAGCAGTAAGTCAAGGCCACTCATTTTATTGTTCAAGATTTACTTAACAGTTCGAACCCGTATTACTCTAAAATCGCACGAGTTAATTTCGACTCGGTCCGTTCTCGCAATCCAATTTGGATGAATTATAATTACAAGCTGACAAAATTGAAATAAACCTGTCAGAGATGTTTTCAAAATGCAATAAACTTATGAGATGTACATATACATACATGTATACATACATAAATAATATATAAATAGATACACACCGGATATACATATATACATACATGTCTTGAAAAAGGAGCGGATCGCTCCGAAAATTTGACAACCTAAACTTGTCCACACTGTTTGAATTACTTCTTTGCCCCATATAATATTTTAAGTATTTCGTATCCTACGGACATACCTCCATTAGGATCCAGTGCTATATGGGATTTTACCGTCTATATTACTTCTTTGACCCATACATACAGGATATATATACATACAGAAAGTATAAATTCCCACAAACAGAACTTATAAATTATGGCAGAATATATCCATATATGCAACTGGTAGACACAGGTATACGAACGTAGAATACAAAATCCTGACAAAAGTTCAAGGTCACAGAGGTCAGATTATCGATCTCTTCTAAAGAGCAGTGAATTGTAATGCCGTACCATTCAACTGTATATTGCTGGAGCTTACGGCTATCGAATGTGTTCAAATCAATGACCTTGACCTACTTTGAGAGTCAAAATGGTCAAACAATATATTTAAGATATGCTATATTTTGGGTACTGCAATTTGGTCTATACTTTGATGCGTTATAGGGCTATCAAGTTTTATTTAGTTGATTAACCTGCCCTCAATGTCACCGTGTCGAAGGTCAAGGTCACAGAGGTCAACATGTTCAAACAATCAATGACGTTTTGATAGGAACACTGAGGCTTAGAAACATTGATAGTAGGTCTGTGGTTGTGGCACCACACTCTTAGGGTCACGTGGGTCACATAGTGTGAAAATTCAAACACTGTCCCTTTATAATCAACTACAAAGCCTAAATGCGTAGCAGATACTTTGCGGTTAGAGGTCACTCGTTGGTAAACGACCTTGACCTACTGAATTTAATAGAAATGTCAAATGCACTTAAATATTTTGACTGTCTTCTTATCGTGAACCATAAGTTATAAAATTGCATACACTTTTCAATGATACCTCGTTTCGTTTGTCACGTGACCACCGAAAGTAAACACTATTTTATTCATCGCTAATGTAAAACTGTAAAAAGTCTAATATTGGTCTCTACACATAAAGGAAAGTTTCGCATGTCCCTGTGCTACAATTCTTCTTACCGATTATCACGTACCTGTGATAGTACCTTGCTCTCTGTCCATTGTGACCGTGTCTAAATATTACCCATGGCAATTTTCTGTCTCATTGTCATGGACATGTTTTCAAATGACGTATGTTAAGTTATGATAGAAATGTACACCATAGACCCAATACCACCAGATACGTATCAAAACAAGTATAGTGTATACCTCTCTGAACCAACCTATTACACCGGACTGTATAGGGATCTATCTACGCAGGTTCCATTGTGTAAACAATTCTAAATGGACGTTGTTTACTCAGGCTGACAATATACGAGCTCCGATAATAGCAATTTTCCCTTTATTTACGTTACCTGATAAGATTTACCTGTATCATCCAGGTAAATAAATACAGCTTTAGTACACGAGACCCTATACATATTGAGCATATACAGTTATGTAAGACAGTAGTAGGTCAAGCTAAATATACAGGCGTTGTCACTCTGGAGCCTTGACCGGTCACTGGACACACACACACACACACACACACACACATAAACGTAGGATCGATACGTACTGTGGACAGAAAAGATGGCGTGTTGCTTATTAGCTCTGTACAGTTAGCGGGTCAATAACCTATAACTGACCACTGACAATGACAAACACTTGACCACACTGCTATTGTCAGACTGTCGCTGAGAACATCGAAGTTGTTTAAGGAAAATGCTCGATCCGTCTCTTCATTCGCCGCGGTAACAAGCTTTAGTTGTAACATTCCTTTTATTGAATTATTTCAAATATGCGGATTTTTTTTTTAAATTTACATATTTTAGCTAAAAATTCATAGAAGTTGTCGTGATGTAAAATAATTCTTTTGTTTATACGCAATATCAGAAAGGGAACGGATATATCATATTAACGAAAAATTAGTAGGAAATTGTGCAAAATACCCATCTCGGTCCAAGGTTAAACGTTTTGATTTACACAGGCGGTCTGAAATATCTCGGCTTAAACTTAAAAAATCACCACTTAGTGACAATTTCATTAAGAACAAGTTATACTAGTCTTTGAAACCTTTTTCTACATATTTGTTGATGTATGTATATTTTTGTTCTCAAACAAAAATAATGGAGAAAAAAAATCCCTATCTATTTGTAGATATTCAAACAAAACCGAAATAAATATATTTTTAAGCAAGAAAACAATGTAGAAAAAGCAATCAAAATTTGACAAAGTCCATCTTTAAGTATTAAAATAATGACATGGATTCAAAAAATTGAGTTCGTTACTAATGGAAGACGTCTTACCACACTTTTTGTCATGTGGTGTCCTGAATTTCGATTTTGAGACAATTACGTTTTGAACAGAATTTTGTATCACTGGAAGCAATAAAGAACGCTTCCTGTAGTTCATTCCTGACAGAACCTTGACCAACGGTTGACCCCTGTTATCTTACGTTAACGAAGCACGTGCGTCATTGATTTCCATGGCCCAATTATAATAGAATGCCCGGTCGCAGTCGCAGAACTCCGCATATTTTCTCCACGCAAACGGTTGACATGCGCAATTAGTTAAAAAAAAATATTTTTATCTGAACGCCATTATGGTTTTACTTTATTATAAACGAAACTGAAGAAATAATTAAATATTAAATTGCAGCTTATTATTTCCTTCTCAAATGTTGTTCTTCTCTGGGAATTAAATCTGTTATTATTATTTTTTAATAACCTTTTTTTTGGTATCGCTGAAAGTATATAGGTGTTCAAAGTCTCAGTTGCCGAAACGCATATTCCAAGATTTCATATCATCTAAATTAGACTAATCAAAAGAAAACTCGCGTGAACTATATACGCTTATGATTAGGTGGTGGGAATTCAAAAACACAGTTCTCGTGATCATCGATGTTTGAAAAAATATTCTTAAAAAGAAAAGATCAATTAGTTTCTCTGTAGCGGACGACTGATTCCGACTTCAGAATCTTTTAAATTATTAGGTTATCTTTAATTGAAAGTACCATCATTTAAATATCCATTATACTTTGGTTTTCTTTATTAAAGACAAGGCATGTATTAAAATAATGATCAAGATACCCCTTGAAACGAAAAAGTATGTTCATGTGCCCTCTGGCGGTAATATTTCATTTAAAAAAATGAAGATTTCATTGATAAAAATCACGGCCTAAAAACTTTAACCAAGTAAAATGAGGTTTTAATACAATGCTTTTATATTATTCAAACAATTCGCTGCATGCACATTTTTTTTTGTTATTATTTTTTCTCATTCATTTCGAGTTTAAAGAGTAAAACTTTGAAATCGAATTAAAAAGAATTACAACTAACACATTCCGTAATTTATCCTCCACCCCACCCAATTTAGTCGTCTTTTCCCCCCTTTCCTGTTCCCCTCCCCCTACCTCTCCCCTGGAAATGGCTTTTTCTGTAATCACCCTATTTGTCCTATGGAGCTGATTTCCGGACCAAAAGTTGAAAAGCCTTTCATCTATCCTCATAAAACTTCACAGATTCATTACGTACAAAAGGACCATGAACCCAATCCTCCCTGGAGTCAAACTCTTTCACCCCTTAAGTTTCATAATGAATTATACCAACCTTTGAATTGGAAGAGTTCAAACGTGTCTTCAGGGGTGAATGAGTTAAATATCAGACTTAAAGGTCACTGTGACTTGACATTGCTATAAAACTCATTTCGAAACATAATTCGTTCAATTTTTCACCTGAGATTTTTACGATTCTCAAGCACATTACCAATGTGAGAGCACTGAGGGCTGAAAGGTCAAAGGTCAAGACAATTCTGACTCGATACTTTAAAGTGCAGTCAGGATTGCATATGTGCTAAGATACACATTACAAAGGCGAAAACGTACTTATGAAAGTTTTGGCCAACTCTTTTAAAACGGCAGACATATACATATGTTACCAGTGCAAGGTCATGGACCGTAGTCATTTTTGGCATTGACAGGTCAAGGTCACTGTAACTCAATGCTTTAAAACGTTTTCGGGAACCTAACTATTTTCATTGTTTGTGTCTGCAATTTCAAAACACATTTTAAGATACTTTACTTGGGCAAGTAATGCTAGTTCTATTTATTTCGAATTCACATATAAACTAAATCGGTGAATTGGCTTACCAAAATCAACGGGGAAAAATGCCCGAGGTCAAACCACATTATCTGTCAGAGATTTAATGGTGAATACCAAAAATACTTTAAAAAACTTTCTGAACCATATAAAAAACTTTCTGAAGTTAGATTCCTCGATCGGTTACCAAATATGTTTTAACGTTACAGATATAGGACCTAGGAAAGGACCAAGATTCCGAATCACTTTTAGGTTCAAATGTCAAAGTTCAAGGTCGCAAAGGCTCGTTTCTGTTAGCACACATCCTGGACCAACAATTCAACATGCCGCTTGACCATAGCTAATGCAATGTATGTTTGGCTCTATAGATTACATATGTAATGAACAAGAAACTGACATCTTATAAGGTTCAATGTCAAAAGGTCAAGTTTATTTCGAATCGGTTTTCCGCAACATTTAACCTTACCCTCTAAATTAAAGCTCTTCAGAAACGGACGTCACGACTTCATTTAAAAAGACGTAAGCGGGGAGCATGGCTGCGTGTCTAAAACTTTTTGTTTTGGTTACTCCTCAGTTCATTTTGTTTTCTTTTCCGTATGTATATTGAGTTCCGATTATTCTTTATATTTGACATTGTGGTATATTTTGTTCTTGAATATTGACGTTTTTCCGTTTATTCTCCAGTGATAAACTTGTAACTATACAAAAAAAATATCTCAAGAATAAAAAATCACGAGCAAAACTCGGATTAATCAGTTCTACCTTAATTTCTTTGTTTCATTTCACTTCAAAAGATATTTTTGTTGAGTGAATATGATAAGGAAGAAATGTATGAAGTTTGAGTTTAATCAGCTTCACTCTTCGGGCTGATGAAATACGGTAGGCTGGCCGATTGGTGCAGTGGATAGCGCACTTGCCTTTCACCAAGGCGGCCGGGGTTAGATTCCTCGATCGGACGTGAAAAGGTTGGGGTCACCTGCCCGAACACGTGGGTTTTCACCGGGTACTCCGGTTTCCTCTCACACTAAGACCCCCACGCGCTAACATCCGGGCCAACAAGAGTGATTAATATAAGTTGAAATAACTTGTTTTATAATTGTTGTAAAATAAATAAAGTTTATATTTATCATACCATCATATATTTCTGCATTATACTACACCACTTTCATTAGTGGAATATTCGCCATCATACATTTGTATATACATATTATAACAACATTGCGTCAAGGTGAAAAACATTTTGCCGAGTGAAATATACATGTATATATCACAAATATATTTCAACACATATATTATAATAACAACACTCCGTTTAGTGAAATATATATCATCATCCGTTTCTACATACATATTATAACAACATTATTATAGCGAAATGTATATTACCATATATTTCAACATATAGCTAACTCAGATGAAATCTACATTGCGGTCTTCATATCCCAAACGAGGTAGACAATGTTTATTTTCAGGAAAACAGGTCCGTATTGAAGTTTAACAATATATGTAAACATCTAACAAAATAAATAACGAACTTTAAGCATCACTTTGATAACATTTTCATGTCGGCGACTCAAATATAATGCGTTCTGGTAATGTCACGAGTAACATTTCAGGTGAATAACTTCATCTATTCAACACTAAATACCACATTTTATTGGTTCTTACATAACGGAACGACAACGGCAAGTGTCGGAAACGGACAAATAAACTTGTAATAAAACTATAAAGTTACAAATGACGTCATGTCTCCAATATAGGTCGAATTATTGATGGAACAGAAATGTACCTTATTTGTCACTCACAGATCACGTGCTCTAACCAGGTGGTCGCCATGGATACCGTCACAATAAGTGCCAATATATTGCAGTATAATTATTTTCTTGTTTTATGGCTCGTGCTTTTCCTCCAGACACAGCCCTGACCTCAAGAGTGTGAATTATCATACTGGCCATCCTATGTTAGCTGTAACTAGTTCTGGGGATCCAGAGCTACCAATTCAAGCTTCTTCAGATTCACAAACAACTTTTCGAATTCATTTCTTTTAGGAAATACTAACAGAAATATGGCTATATTTTGTGAACTTGTCACCGAGTCATCTTTTCGTACCTCAGGATAATTATAATTTCTTTTTCTGTTTTAACGCGTATGGGAATCATTATCAAATACAAAAAAATCTTGCTGTGTCATAAGCTAACGATGTAGGATTAACTAGATTCTGGACATTTGACCAATACATTCACATTTCGTGCTTGCAATACGTAAATATCATCTAACTGAAAAAATCTCATCAGTTTTCTGTCATTTCCAAAGGATTCCTTCGTATAGTTGTTGTCTTATTTCCAACAGTCGTTAACACGATGTATCATAAAACCTCGATAATATATAGAGTAAAACCTCGATATAACGTTCTTCGTCAATATATAGAGTAAAACCTCGATATAACGTCCTTCATTAATATATACCGTAAAACCTCGATATAACGTCCCTCGATAATATATAGAGTAAAACCTCGATATAACGTCCCTCGTCAATATATATAGTAAAACCTCGATATAACGTCCTTCATTAATATATACCGTAAAACCTCGATATAACGTCCCAGTAAAACTTCGATATAACGTCCCTAGTTTAATGTGTCATCTCTCTTACCGCCAACATATTTTAGGGTTCTTTTTCCTCTTTTTTTCCCTCTGAGAATAACTTTAAGATGTTTCACTCAATTTGTCGCCAAACCCCTTTCGGCTTTATAATGCCAAACTTTCTTTGGACAAATGATGGCAGTTTAAAGAGGTTATACTGTATTAAAATGTACTTCAATGCTATTTACTCACAACATTCAGCAGACAAAAACAAACTATTGAAAAAAATTGTCCAGTGTATTAAAACAATAATTTTTAATAGCCAACGAAAAATTAACCATTTTGTTAAAAAAAAAACAATTACACATGTCTGCACTTAATTGTTTTAAAAATAATGCAATCAAAGTTTGATATTAATTATTTTCATTAAATCTTTTTGATTGTATAATCTTTTTTTTGACCATTTTGTTGGGGTTCATTCCTGCTTTTGTGGACTATCAGTCCACGACGTTGGTTATAACGTTGAAGCTGAAATTCGTTCTTGTACGATTTACATGAAATACTAGTTTAGCTCATTCACCCCTAAAGACACATATGAACTCTTCCAATTCAAAGGTTGGGAATATTTCATTATGAAATTTCAGGTGTGAATGAGTTAAGTATAAATTATCTAGTGTAGCGATTTTTTCTTACTTTTATTTTGTAACAGTTTTTACATGGATTTTCGTTCTTTTGGCATAAGTATGAGTAAAAAATGCACAAAATGATGCAGCAATAAATTGACATTATTTGGCTTTTTGCATCAACAAACCAAGATGTTTCTTCATATAAAAACTAATGATGTTGACTAACAAAGTCGTTTGATGGGTTGTGATGCCATGGGTTGTAACAAGTTTTGTCCTTGTGCGGTGATACCATGGGATTGTAATAAGTTTTGTCATTGTGCGGTGATGCCATAGATTTGTAACAAGTTTTGTCCTTGTGCGGTGATACCTTGGGGTTGTAATAAGTTTTGTCATTGTGCGGTGATGCCATGGGTGTTGTAATAAGTGTTGTCCTTGTGCGGTGATACCATGGGGGTTGTAATAAGTATTGTCCTTGTGCGGTGATACCATGGGGTTGTAATAAGTGTTGTCCTTGTGCGGTGATACCATGGGGGTTGTAATAAGTGTTGTCCTTGTGCGGTGATACCATGGGG
>NW_018405338.1:1053990-1110169 GCF_002113885.1 Mizuhopecten yessoensis | reverse complement strand
TTGTAACAAGTTTTGTCCTTGTGCGGTGATACCATGGGATTGTAATAAGTTTTGTCATTGTTCGGTGATGCCATGGGTTGTAATAAGTTTTGTCCTTGTGTGGTGATGCCATGGATTTGTAACAAGTTTTGTCCTTGTGCGGTGATACCATGGGGTTGTAATAAGTTTTGTCATTGTGCGGTGATGCCATGGGTTGTAATGGGTTTTGTCCTTTTGCGCTGATACCATGGGTTGAATAAAGTTTTGTCATTGTGCGGTGATACCATGGGGTTGTATTACATTTTGTCCTTGTGCATTGATGCAAGGGGTTGTATTACATTTTGTCCTAGTGCAGTGATGCAAGGGGTTGTGATAAGTTTTCTCCTTGTGCGGTGATACAAGGGGTTGCATTAAGTTTAGTCCTTGTGCGGTAATGCAAGGGGTTGTAATACGTTTTGTCCTTATGCGGCGACGCCATGGTTTGTATTAAGTTTTGTCCTTGTGCGGTAATGGAAGGGGTTGTTATTAGTTTTGTCCTGGTGCGGTGATGCCATGAGGTTGTATTAAGTTTTTCCTTGTGTAGTGATGCCATGGGTTGTATAACGTTTTGTCATTGTGCGATGATGCCATGGGGTTGTAATAAGTATTGGCGTTGTGCGCTGATGCCATGGGTTGTATAAAGTTTTGTCGTTGTACGGTGATACCAGGGGGTTGTAATAAGTTTTGTCCTCGTGCGGTGATACCATAGGGTTGTAATACGTTTTGCCCTTGTGCGGTGATACCATGGGGTTGTAACAAGTTTCGCATTGTGCGGCGATGCCATGGGTTGTAATAAGTTTTTTCCTTGTGCGGTTATGCCATGGGTTTGTAACAGGTTTTGTCCTTGTGTGCTGATGCCATGTGTTGTATTAAGTTTTGTCCTTGTGCGGTGATGCAAAGAGTTGTTATTAGTTTTGTCCTTGTGCGGCGACGCCATGAGGCTGTAATAAGTTTTGTCCTTGTGCGGTGATACCATGGGGTTGTATAAAGTTTTGTCGTTGTACGGTGATACACGGGGTTTGTAATAAGTTTTGTCCTTGTGCGGTGATACCATGGGGTTGTATAGAGTTTTGTCGTTGTACGGTGATTCACGGGGTTTGTAATAAGTTTTGTCCTTGTGCGGTGATGCAAAGAGTTGTTATTAGTTTTGTCCTTGTGCGGCGACGCCATGAGGCTGTAATAAGTTTTGTCCTCGTGCGGTGATACCATGGGGTTGTATAATACCATGAGTTTGTTATAAGTTTTGTCCTTTTGCGGTGATACCATGGGGTTGGAATAAGTTTTGTCCTTGTGCGGGGATACCATGGGGTTGTATAAAGTTTTGTCGTTGTACGGTGATACCATGGGGTTGTAACAAGTTTTGTCCTTGTGTGGTGATACCATGAGTTTGTTATAAGTTTTGTCCTTTTGCGGTGATACCATGGGGTTGGAATAAGTTTTGTCCTTGTGCGGTGATACCATGGGGTTGTAATAAGTTTTGTCCTTGTGCGGTGATACCATGGGGTTGTTTTCATTGATATAATACCACACCTTTTATCAGCCACCTTGGTTGCCTTCAACAAATTTCAATGTCTTTGTACCCTATTCTTCTTATCAATTATTTAATGTCTGTCTCGATATATCATCACCCACTTTTATAACTAAAACAAAATGTGTTTCGGTAACTGACGGGTGTATAACGAGATGCCACTGTTTAAAAATATATATCCATTATCACCGTTACAGAACTGACCTGCTATATCACACTGCATTATCAGATGTTGCTACTGATGTGACAATATCGATACTCCAAGGTCACTTTCTCTCTCTGCACAGCAAAGGTGAGCGTAACCCCACTAATATCGAGAATGCTGATGTGAGGTCCTCCTGCCAAATCGTGGATTTTCGTTGGAGAAACCAAATAAGATCTGCTGGTTCCATTTCTAGACTTGGGATCTCTGTCTTTTCTCTCCTACCTACCACCTCTTTCGTTTCTGTAGCATTGTCCTTGGCACATCAGGTTAGCCCAATGTCAGAAGGATGATCTAGGGGAACGTCATGCTATAGAGTAGAAAATGACAGCAAGATGACACTTGAAGTGTTCCAATTATGGACTTAGTCTACACTTATTGGGAGACAAAACTATGAACAAAAAAATATAATCCTTCATAAATATATCGATTTACATAGTACATAAACTAATACTTCGAAGAGAAATTTGTAGATAATTTCTCAATAATGCATCTGAAGACATTCCATCGAATGCATGATCGTTTTTATCGTGCATTTTCCTTCTTCTTTATTTAAATTGTTCATATATAAACATGCTATGAAGTCAGTTAAACAAATTTTATAAAAATAAAAGTATTGACATAAATTTTCGTGTCAATTTCGAGTTATTGTGTATTCACAGTGTATTATAGTTTCTTTATTACTTTACATCTCAGTGAGGTTTGTTTTTGAATTTTAATTTATCTTGTTGATTGGAGGATTTCATGTGTAAGTATATGCAAGTGATGAATATTCATGAACGTATTTAAATTTTATTTTAATGTGGATAATAATTATATTTTACCGATTTTGGTTCTCCGCATCTCATCATCATAATATAAATAAATTATATTTCAACGTCATATTGAACATGTTGTTATTTTTGCATCTTCAATGTTATGACTATAATGGCTTTCTCTATGCTATCCCTTTCTATACATACAAATATCTGATCAAGTTTTTGCATATTTGTATGATTTTAAAAACTTGTTTTTGAAATTATGTATTATCATACATACATAAGAAGGGAAAACAAAAACAAATTATATGACAACAATATCATATATACGTGTATGGTGTATATATATGGAATATGTGTAGTGATACATTGCTTTGAATGGCTAGACATGATTGGCTTTTATTGTGACGTAATAATGATGACATTGAACATGACGTCATAAGCCTTCTGGAAAAAAATCCCACCTTAGCTCAAATTGTAGATATCACAATATTTCTCATACTACGCTTTCGTTATAATTCCCATTTTCTGCCAATGCTGTCTTCATTCAGTGTTGTAGGATACAAATAATGATAATATTTTCACAATCAACGTTTAAAACTTAATTTCGTATGCATGTACTCACATCATAATTAGACTTGTGACTGCAGATGGTGGGATTTTGAAACAAAAATATGTATAAAAGAGATCAAAAGTTAGCCTCAACTTACAACGACACAATCTTAACTCAAAATTTGTTAGAGAAGATCACAAAAGTTAACTGGGGGCATCACAGAACAAAATTTTGAAATATTGTATTCACGTACTACTTTCTTTTTCATTTCATCTCCAGGAATCTCATTTGCATATTCTGAAGAAAAAAACATTGTTCGATTTTCAGAGGGAAATTTAAAAAAATGGGAACTGAGGGCATCACAGAACAAATTTATGAAATATTCTATTCTTATGTAATACTTTCTTTTTCATTTTGTCTCCAGGAATCTCATTTGCATATTCTTAAGAAAAAAAAATCGTTCGATTTTCAAAATGAAATTAAGCACTTTCCGAAATACCAATTTTGTTTATTGTTGTGAAAGACGATCTTCTCTTCTATCAATGTTTCCATCACAAACAAATGTGCAGGATATCAAATAAATATTTAATTTTCAAGATGTTGATCTATTATTTAAAGGGAGTATTAAATTGAACCGTAGAAATAATAAAACAAATTCATGATGTATCTTTTCTAATTGATAATAAAATCTTTTTCGAATGCCACAGATTGCTCTATGACTTGATTCCCTTCTGTCTCGTCAATATATAAAACAAAATGTAATTTTACAAATCTTTTATATGTAATTCGATCTTAATCGTTATGTATAAAATGTATGAAATAGTTCAAAAATGAAAAAAAAGATGTCAAAGAAACGATTTCTGATCTATCCCAAACTCTCGGTTCGAAAAAGCATGAAAAACCCATCAGAACAAAAAAAAAGAGGGATCTTATTTCGTATCATTTATATATATATATATACATCTAACGTTGAATATATTATTATATCAATATTTTTAATTGTTCCTCATTTTGGAAATGAATAGAAAATATTAAAAGTGCATTATGAGGCTGCGTTTCGTCTATCATATATTTATTAACAATAATTATTGCATGGCTTCTGAAGAAAAAGACACCACTGCAATTATTTTTCGTTTTCCCTCGCCTCCTCGTGGCGGTATTGGCACGAAGCCATCGTCCCGTCGGTTACTCTATCTCGCTTTCTGAAACATCACTTTCACACCTCTTCACATTCGGCAGCTCTGGAGGTCAAACTGACCTATCTCGCTGACCACGTGAACGCCACATGAACCGGCGATAACCTTTATGTTGCCCTGTCGTTTTGTACGTGGCCCCATCTTTCCTTTTGTCCAAGACCAACATCAGCTGAGAACCAGAGAACTCAGATTAAAGTGGGCGTGGTCGATGGCAGTGACGTAAATGGGTTCTTGTTGATAAACTGATATGCTTTGATACCAATCAGTCAATGAGCGGAAAAAAATAGAAGAAAAAAGAGGAGCAGAATAAAAAAAGAAAAGAATATAGCACCAATGACTTTTACAAATGAGTAATTGATAACAGGAACGACAGGTTGGTCTTGACTCTCTCTATTTTGTTTGGCGATATTCCTAAGATAATGTCATGTGGCTTCGCACGATCCTCTTCTACATAATATATGACTCTGCCGGCTAGCGGTGCGCAACTACTAGCTAAGAGGGCATCTTTGGAACTCTATTTCCTTGCTTTTTTCGTGGATTTTGTTTCTAGAAGTGATTTTGGAATTTTATTCAGTTTGCTATTCTTTTGGTATCATTTGAAATGGATTGATGACACGTTATTTTCTATCTATAAGTGAAATGTCGTAGAACCTCTTGTGTTTTATAACCGGATTTATTTCCTTGAAGAAGAGTGTTACAAATTATGTGCCACACTCGACGGCTAAATGGTACACGAAACGAAAGAATATACTACAACTTCAAAAATGCACGGCTTCAAACTCCCACAGGTCCAATATTATCAGCCAACATCAGGTAAGTTATATATACGATATATATCGCCTGATGAACAAGGATGCGTGAAGAACGTAACTCTGGTGCTCTATCTGTAGTACGTACACACCTCTTGTTAGTTAGGATAATATCATTAACACGGCCCCTGTCACATCATATTGGTCTTTTGAGATTTATTTTACCAAATTTTATTACTCTTTGAGCAAATAATAGTCTCTTATATCTAATCAATTAAACAATGTCTAATTACATCATATTAAGTCATTTCACTTTTGTCATAATAGTCTCTTACATCTAATCAAGTAAACAGTGTCTAATTACATGATATTACGTAAAAACATTTTTGTCATTAACACTTTACACACAACCAGTGCCCAACATATGACTTGTAGTCATTTGCTCTTAATTTGTTTAAATTTATAATAGAGTCCTGAAGTTTGAATGTGTCATTACGCGTGCTATAATTATAATCTTAACAAGGCTGTATAATATCAGCAAGTATATAAGTAACCTTCTTTACAATATTCCACTGGAATTTAGAATATTGTTGCATGATAAGATTTTTTTCCTAAGAAAACAGCATTTGTCCGAAGTGGAGGAAAATTGTATTTCCAACCGGTACTTTTTACATATATTAATATGATTTATCAATAAAACGGTTTAATAGCAAATGGTGTTTATATTATGTTATGATTTTGTTTCGAAACAATATATTAAAATAAAAATTTGCAACGTTGAACAGTTTCTTATCAAATGATGTGCTTATATTTTCTTTTATCACAATTTAAATCTTTTAATACAAAACTGAAAAATGATCTAATGATAATAACTATCAAGTATATTCCTGATGCTAATGCAATTTATTTAAGTTTATAAAAGAACCTACGGACACACGAAAAATATTTTGAACAGAATTAAACGGCATGCACTATTTCATTTGCAATATTTTTGAAAAGGACCCATATATACATTTATGACCTAACTATAACTAGTTTCTTCATTGATACAAATATAGAATAGTCACATTGTATCCATGGTATAATCTTCTTAATATTTTAAAATACTTAACATTTTCATGAATTAAATTGTTTGAAATATGAGTTGTACTTTTTCCTTCATAAGATAATAATACTGACAAATTGTCATAGTTGGAATGTTTTTAATTATGAATACTTTACTAAATCTACATGAAAAATTGTTTTAATGGAAAAAAAGAGCAACTAATGTTCACAAGAGGAAATAAAAATAGTACATTACACATATTTCATTCAGTGAAGAACTCATATAACTCCCATCGAATTTCAAGTTGATTCAGTGTAATTTTTCAAAAACAAAATTCTGTTGAACGCAAAAATGTTGTCATTACTTAAACAATATCAGTAGACATGTTATTCTATGCCTATATGATATTACTATGCTTGCAAAAGCGTCATTTAAAGATTTCACTTATTTCCAAAGAATATCATCATTTCAACTTATTGAAAAATAAGAAGAGATCGGATTATTAAAATCGTTAAATATTTATCATTTCATTTCTCAATGATGCTTGTAGAATATAATGCACGCCAAGTTATGTTAAGATATGACTATTGAATATCCTTTTAATGAGGTGTAGCTTGTGGATATCAATTAAAATCTAGTGAAACCGATGAACAAAGGAATAAGCAAGGACAATGTCATTAAACACTTATTTGAGTTCAGGTTACTTAATTTGTATAGCGTCTATACATTTTCAGCTTTGCTATACAAGTAACTGTTCGTTTTTGTCTTCATCATGATCATACATAATTTCATCACCTACATAAATCGTCTAAGGTCATTCAAATCCAATTTTTATTCTTTACTTTGTATGACATCTTATATTTATTATCTCTGCTCTTCCTTGCTTAATGTTGAAGTAATGATTTAGAAGAACAGAAACTGGCCCTTAAGAAGGACAATTAACGCATTACCTCATTGCTTCAAAACTATATCCATTAATTTTGCATGTGTCAACGGTTTGATTTTTACCACATTTTATTCAAATACCTACATAATTATTATTGAAGTATGCATCTTTTAATCTAAAAAGGGGAAATTATTCAAAAAGTATTTGTACAAATAATATTGGCCGCACTGTCGCTTCTACAAGTTTTCTTATATATGATTTAATAGGAGTCTATATCTATAAAACTGTATATGCTCTTTGATGCAATTTTTCCAAAGTAAACAAAGGCAGATACATTTTGTTGAAGTTACTATAGTTCGTTCTTATTCAAATAGTTTATATATGCACATTTTTTATGTGGTGATTAATTAACTTAAACGTTTAATGCAATAGTGTAAAAGAGTATAGCTCAATACCTTGTTAAATGGAAATCTTAGACAATATATGATATTTTTTTTACTAAATTATTGTAAATGATAAGTATTCAAATATAACATTTTTCTAAACCATTGAATCATGGATACTGATCAAAATGTTGATACGTATCATTTCCTTTATCTTACTGATTACTGTAATATAGCAATGTCATTCCTAATAAATTCTATATTATAACAGATTTCAATGTGTGGTTTCAATACATTCATTTGCATTGAGGTTCTGTTTCAAAATAAGATTGAATAGGACAGTTTGCCTTCTCTTGTGCCATTTTTTTTAAAAAGAAAATCAAGAAAGGGTTATTGCATTTAATACTTAAATATTATCTAATATTTCTAAACACTGGCTTTGAGAACACATTTTTTTGTTGAATATATATTGAGTAACCTTGCTATAAAAACTAATAAGTTAACTAACTAGTTTTGATAACAAAACTGTTACATGACTTTAATGACTTGGTTGTGGTTGGTTTTGTATTGAGGACATATGTTTAGTATACTTTAGATTTTGGTTTGCTATACCAAACAAGTTAATATTCTTTCAATATTAAAGTAACCTCCCAAATTTGGTATGATTAAAAGTTCCAAGGGAAAATAACACAATAAGCACAAAATTAAGAAGAAGAAAAATCCGTTAGTCATGAATGGCTGGCTCATTTAGGATAAACTCTTTTAGACAGCTATTTCAAAATAGCAAACCTCTTACTATTGTAAGGTTAAAAAATATATACATTGATGGAACCACTTAAACTGTCTGAACAAACACGACACACTGATGGCAGAATGAGATTTAAAAACATAAATATTTGCAGAGATGAGGACTAAACTGGTAACTTCATTATATCTGATAACTTTAGGAATGTCTTTCATATTTGGAAGCTATCTGCAGTTTATATATGTTAGAAAATAATCATTTACCTTTAAAAATTCAATATCTACATAAACGGAAAATATATAATATATTGACAAAAGTTATTGCACCTAATCTCATATTATTAATCTTTTTATATGCAGGATCAAATAACCTCTCTGACAGTAAATACATGATATTTTCCCTGATTGTCTTCTTATTCAAACGAAATTGAAAGGCACTGAAATGGATATTTCTTCCATGATTCGCTAGAATTGAACTTTACAATCAAATTCATTTTCACAAGCAAAGTACAAAAGTTACTTTACTTTGGTGGAATAAACGTAAATTTACTTCTCTGAATTGGCAAAAATGACACATTCAAATCAATAATATTTTATTTAGACTTATTAATTATCAATTTTGCTGACTATACTAATTTTATGCAACGTCAAACTGCTTTCTTTACTGGGGAACAAATCCATTCTGCAGCAGCAAAGCAAGTGATTTCAATTTCCTCAAATATGTTTAATTCTTCAATAACAAAAAAGTTCACGGGAGAATGCCGGCGATAAAATGTTAAGAATTTGCATGCATTAAACAACAATAAAAGTTTGCAGTGTTGAGGCCAAGGTTAGTTCACGGCCTCCAGGGCGAGCAATGTTAACCCTCTCTAGCCGCTTGTTTCTCCGTTATTATGTTCAGCAAAGTTACAATTATAGTTCATTGGTGCATGAAATTAGGCCGAAACCTAGGGCATTTGAATGGCAGAGTGACCCCAGGGATAGAAGGTACTGACCCACCTAGCCGTTATGCGGCCAAAGTGTCCAGTGATGTTAGGACAGTAGTTGCATTCAAATTAACGTGTAAAAAGTCATGAAGGATTTCTCTAGCGCTCCAACTCACCAATCTTATCCTAACTTGACCAATCTAGTGACTAAAGATGTTTCTTGGACCCAAAATTCTCAACATTCTGGACCGTACATGATCGTTGGTCAGCCGATCCTTCCCTCCTATGGAACTGGTGGTAAGTGTTTTAGCGTTGCATCGATTCGTTTTAGCGTGTCTTTTAAATATATAACGTAGCACTGGCGCCGACCAATAATAGATGTTATGATAGTAGATTTAACATTTAAAACATGCATAATTAAGTAAAAAAAACCCATTATATTTGTAAATGAGCAGCACACACGACTAAAAATGTCTTTTCTTTTTCTCATACGATTAGAGAAAATAATATTACTTACCGGATAGTAGACTAACAATGCAGTATGAAACACCGGCTTTCGTCAGTAAGCTCTGGATCTGGTCAGACTGGTGGCTACTGCTGGTCAGTTCAATGATGTGTATTTGTATAAGAGAACTGGACACCTGCGGAGATGGACAGATAACCATGTGGTAGATGTGTAGTCGTCGCTACAAGCTAGTCATTATTTATATGTTTCAGTTCATACCAGCAATTGTGTCTGCATGGAAAAAAACACTCCACACTCACATACTGCAAAAAAGCTCATATCAGTTGTTTGCATGTAACAGTGACTGTTATAATTAGGAAATGTTTTTGCGTATCACAGTCTTAAAATCCTTTTCTCTATTTTGAATTGTTTTATATAATTTCGCGCCATAAGAAGCTCATAGCTTTCAATCGGCGTCATCGCTAATTGAACTATATAAAAGATTTCCAGCGACAGAAATTGCGAATGCATGCATTGTAATGGTCTGGACGATGGAAAAAGTCTTTTACATTGTTTATCTCATTCAAACTTTCGATTTTTTTTTATTCAATTGCTATACAATATACACATCGTTTTCCTTATATGTGGAAGAACACCTCAACAAGGTGTCAAACTCTGGCGATCTCGTTGTTATAACGGATACTAACTAGCCTCTTGATTAAATATTCACTCGAACTGAGGAAGGTGAGCTTGTTTGCGTTATAATGAGGCCCAAGGTATAAGATTTTAGAATGCTATGGTTATATCATATTGAGGCTGACTTTTCACTCATACTCTAGATTTATTCCGAATATGATTGTTTTTGTTTCTTTGTATATACATGCACTGCCTTCAACTATTATTATTATATTACAATCCCTACTAGGGATGGACTGTGTTGTAAAAATCAACATCAAGTGTTATTTGAATATTAGAATCTCTACCAGGGTTGAATTAGATGTTATAGTCCACATCAATTGTTATTTGTATAATAGAATCTCTACTAGGGTTGACTAAGATGTTATAGTCAAACTAAGTGTTATTTGTATAATAGAATCTCTACTAGGGTTGACTATTTTGTAAAAGTCCAAATCAAGTGTTATTTGAATAATAGAATCTCTACTAGGAGATAATTGTATTGTTAAAATACACTTCAAGGGTAATTTATAAATTAGAATATCTACTAGGAGTTAGTGGCGTGTGCATTTGTGTCCTACGACTTCATTACAATTATTTCCTTGTCTAACTTGGAGTTGTTTTTGTATTGAAATCTCTTCTGATTAGATGTTTTAAAATGTGTGTTTTTTCAGTAGAAGTATTTTCATTGTGTAATACATGTGGGTTGTTTGTCTGTTATTGCTCGTAGTAGGAGTTGCTTGTGCATCCCAAACCAATACGAGTCCTTTTTCAGTATGCATATATAACTGTATATAACTGAAGTTGTTTGTGAGTACTAGTTTAATTGTTTTGGAGTTGCTGGCGTACCACATTCACTACCAGTAGTTCTTTTGTTATTTATTGCAATGCTGTTTTATTTGTTGAGCTAGTCTCTGAAATGAGTTGTTTATCTATTACAATTTGTAGTAGGTTTTTTTGTTCTTAAACGACTCCACATGTTTAAGGTTCAATATAAGCTGTTTTCACAAGGAACTCCATGTAAAAAATATTAATTAATCTTAATTTTAGTTTGAAAAATTACTTATATCACAGTATAGTATGCGTTTTAATGCAAGAAAAATAAGGTCATCTGTCCTGCATTTTGAAATGCAAAAGACATCCTATTGATTCAACATAAACTTTTTCAACTTGAATGTGTAAACGTCCATGCTCATCAGCATGTTTGTAGTTAAATCATATATAGTCTCTTTACTTCTTTTATGGATTTATTTCTAGTTATCCATATTTGTATTCAATTGCTTGAATTGATTATTTTTCTGTTGAATTCCTGGTATTTATTCTTCGCTTTTGTGTGCATATCTGGATAACGTATGAATTGGTTGGTAATGACTTTGTGTATCAAACACTGGGTGTAATGGATGTCTGGTTGCTGATGGTAGACGTTATTTATAACACCTTAATTGCCAACACTGTCAGTGGGGCCCATGTCAACATTGTCAGAAGGTACCATGTCAAGTCGGGGTGATTTAGGACTACTTGTTGCAGTAGTAATATCATTTACCCTTGAAGACACAGTTGAACTCTTCCAATTCAGAGGTTGAATTAGTTTATTGTGAAATTTTAGGGGTGAATGAGTTAAGTCTTTTCGCTTGAACAAGTTATAACTTGTATTGTAAATCAGATATGAATATACAAAAGCGTTAATAAATAAAATAATTGAATTTTAATTCTCTTCGGAAAGATAACAGCTGGAACTTATGAGACACCAAAACAAATGGGAAAGCAACATGAACCAACAAACAAATTGCGCGGTAGCGGAACCTGTTATTGTATAGGTTAAACCTGTACAAAACCATTTGGTACAACCATTTCGATGTTGTAAATATCACCTTTTAGTTGTTATTGATAGTATGATACAGTAGCGATATAATGGAAATGCTAGGTTAAATATTGATCTCCAAACAAATCTGTTTAACATAAATTGCAATGAACTACCATGTCATCCTTTTTTCGTTTTTACATCTCAAAAAACCCGAACTAAAACTACAAGTTCTTTGTCCCAAGTCTGAAATCATAATCTTGATAAAATCCGGTCAGGAAATGTTCTTTGTTAGAAAAGCGGCACAGCGAGTTTGAAAATCAGGTTTAACAAAGACGTCACTGTGGTACTCCAGTGGTCCTCCTCCTGTTCCAGATAGGTGTCGGAAAACGTGTTAAATATATGTAGATCAAGGTTAGCACTATTTTACCTATTAATGTTATATTCGGTAAATCTATACAACATTTTATATCAGTTCTAAGACATGTTCCAGACAAGGTAGGAGTTATGATTGTCATTACGTCATCCTTCTTTATAGTTGAATTAAGGTTCGCTATCACAAGGAGGCAAGGACACCAACATACCCTGTCTCCTGCACACCCACACGCAAGCACGCATACATTACACACATGGAGGCACGTCCTGAAATGACCTGAGCTGTTAACAGGATTTTAAACAAAATTAAACCAAACCAAACCCTATTGAACTGTAGGCAAAACCCTGTAAAATTCAACTTTAGTTTTGTAATATAAAGTAACCTCCCCTAATTTCCGGTTTTTATTTATATAACTATAGGAGTCTATACCAGGATAGTTCAGTTGACCAGGTAGTTCAGACGGTTAGAGCGACATTATTGGGATCTGAGTTCGAATCTTGATCTGACCCGTCGTATTTTAACACTCATTACACGAATTGTACTATTTAATAAAATGTATAACATATTTATAATCATAAAATCAATATCAAATACATCATCAAATAAAATTTACAAACCTATAAAAATAAATTCTCTGGAAATTATCGAAAATAATTATATAATGCAAACGTACTTATTTTCGCGTAATCAAATTTTAGCGCATTTCACATTTTTTTTATAGATTAGCCCATTGAGGAAGTGATGCAACCCGAAAATATGCGATATATAGAACAATATACAAAAACCTCAATTTGTGCTTTAATAATTTAGCGCATTATTAAAAGAACGAAAAGCTCTAAAATGAGACTACCGCTAAAATATGAACGCTTACAATATTCAAAATGCGTCTGTTATTCAAACTGAAATTGTAGGATTTGTTTTTCAAAGGCACTCTTTAAGATACTATTGAATTAAAATGTTATATTAGGGTCTATGTACATATCTGTTTCTTTCCAATGAAATGTATAATTGTTTAGAGCCGGTAGACGGCATATTACGATGTCTGAATCGATAAAGTGGGGCTATTGTCATACTACAAACGCCAGTTGTGTTTGGCTTCTTAGTTATTTTTGTTATATGTTATTTTCATGACTACCAAGGGAAATTATAAATGGTATTGTAAACCTATTAAACGGTCCGTGTAAAGGGACTGTTGGACCTATTGCCTTTCGACCATTACACTAATGCGTTGGTCAACTATCCTGTCTGGTGGTAGAAAAAATGATGAAACAATTTAATGTTTTGCGCCGAAAAATCTCTATGGTCATATTTTGTTGTGGATAAATTTGTGAACAACATTTCAGGCCAGACATTCTAGCTAGCATATATCGATATATATTATTAGTATATTTTTCAATGAAAGTTAGATTTGTGACAAAGCAAGTTTTATAAACATTTAGAAACACACTCCCCAAATTTGTTTCAATATTAAGAAAATATGGTCGTTGATCACAATGAGTATCTTCAGTTTTTGTAAAATAACTTGCATTTTTTGTTACCTATGTTGGAACCCCTGTAGAAATAAGAACTATCTTATTTGTCTGATGTGGATTGGACAATAACGAGGACCAGGACAATGATTTTCTCCAATTACCAACCTTGTCACTGCCTTTTTCTATGGTGTTCCTTTTTACACTCGTCAGTGTATGACCCAAATGTTATTTTTCTACTCTATTGCTTACTTTCCATGTTAACTTTCGTAGAAGCTTTAGTCATATGACTTATGGGTCAATTTTTCATCACTTTAACAAACCTACTTATGTATTTGCCTTGACAACCGTTGTTTTTCACTCATGTGCTGTTTTATACTCTCTTGTTGTCATATCAGTGGGGTCTGACTTGACAACCGTTGTCAAATCAACTATTTGTTGTTACTTTATTACCTTACTGTCATATCAGTGGTGTCTGACTTGACAATCGTTGTCATTCACCTATGCGCTGTTTCTAAACTCTCTTGTTGTCACATCAGTGTTGTTTCTCTCGACAACCGTCGGTATATCAACTATGCATTGTTTCTTAACTCTCTTGTTGTCATATCAGTGGTAGCACTCTTGACAGCCGTCGGTATATCAACTATGTGTTGCTTCTCTACTCTCTTGTTGTCATATCAGTGGTGTCTGACTTGACAACCGTCGTCATTTGACCTATGTGTTGCTTCTCTACTCTCTTGTTGTGATATCAGTGGTGTCTGACTTAACAACCGTCGTCATATGACCCATGTGTTGCTTCTCTACTCTCTTGTTGTGATCTCAGTGTTGTTTCTCTTGAAAACCGTCTTCATATCAACCATGTGTTGACTTTTCACTATCTTGCTGTCATTTCCATAGTGTCTGACCTGACAACCGTCGTCATATGACCTTTTTTTACTCTCTTGCTGTCATTTCCATAGTGTCTGACCTGACAACCGTCGTCATATGACCTTTTTTATTCTCTTGCTGTCATTTCCATAGTGTATCTCATCACATACCTTGTCATATGACCTATGAATATCCTCTCTATGCTGTCTACATTGAAAGCCTTTGTATTTAAAAGATCGTTTATGCATAAAACTTTTATATTAAGGCTTGAGGATGCCGACTTTAGCTTGTTGTTCTCGACGAAGCTTTGACATATTTTTTATCAAGTTAGTGTACCTAAATGATAAATATTCATCGTCTTCAAGTTTGCAGCAAACGAGATATGAGATCTAAAAGCGTTGTTAAACCTTTGTGCAATTCTTTTGTATTTCAAGAGATATATTTCTAGGTCAAATAAAATTAATAATATTTAAATGATATTTCATAAATTATGTCATCTACAATTAACTGTTGTTTAAAGAAGTTTGTTTTTCATTTCCCAGGCACGTTTGTCTGTAGAAGGTACGGAGCATCCCATAGTTTACGATCTATCAAGTGAGAGTTAAAACACGAAAACGCCATTTGCCTGCGTACACCCAGAATAAAAACATAAATATTTCGTTGTATGTTAAAGGTGTTGATTGAAAAATAACCCAGATGACAGGTACACACGAGACGTGAATTGGCTGGTAAATTAACCCACTCTTTTTTTTAAGAAAGATCTAATGATAAAACTCAAGAAAGTGACCTACCTAATGTAGATTTACTCAAAAAACTCAAGTGTTATGTCTTCTTTTCTAAGAAAAACTGTTTGATATTTATGCAACTGTTATTATGTCATATTTTATATTTACTATACCTATTTTACTGCAAAACGGTCAGGGTTATCTCAATGAGTCATGATTTATTTGCTGAAATGTCATAATGTCTTCTCCTGATCGAGAACATGATCAGTTCTTAGTGTTCCGAAAAGTGAATCTGTTCCGACTGTTCCTAGATGAAATGGCTTTCAGGTCAACTCCTATCGTCTGCCACTGAGAAACCAATCCGTCAGGTTTACGTGTTTAATTGAATTGCTACATTGACTGGTCATCAGTGGCTTGTCAATAGTGACGTGATTTGGACACTTGAGTTACATACTGACCGAGTACAGATGCTGGACTTTATACATATATATATATGCAAATATCGACAGTATTGGGTTTCATTATATCTCTGTTATCTGTGTAGAGAGCTGGAAATCAGGACACTTATGGTATATACTGGAGCTAAGTCGACTTATACAGCTCCTTCATCAGACCGGAAGTGGCGGTCAATGACGTGTTATACGTCTTAGAAAGTGTGGTCAATTATAAAGGGATCGATATTAACCTTATTATTTGAATTCTTACACGTCTATCTGTAAAACATATATATGAAAGATCTATAAACGATTAGATTGAAGTAAGTGTGACAGAAAAATGATAAAACATGAAAATAAAAAGAAGACCGATTCTTGAGGCCTTTTGCTGTTATTTAGCTCTTTTCGAGACCAATTGGCAGCGAAGGTCTCGAAAATCGGTCTTCTTCTGGTTTTTAAATTTGTGTGCATTTATATATATATTCCTTTTGTTTTGTATTCATGCAACAGAATTATAAAACGCTAAGTTCTTGTCTATAATGCATGAAAACATTCATATATCATCAAAATTGTCATTTGCTCTTATAATTATAATAACCAAAAAGGGAGGGACCTGAAATTAAAATCAAACAAACAAACACACAGGCAAACAAAAACGTTATGATAAATACATAGATAAAATAAACCAAATACGGTTAGATTGTTATTTAGTGAGGTGTTTATAATTCTGTATCGTATCATATTTTAAAAATACAAACATTTCTCTATTCGCGTGACACTGCATTTTATTGCTGGTGTGTAAATTGTTGTCAATAATCTAAACAAACGAAGCCAGCGCAATATTAATATATATTTGATAAAATAAGAAGTTGTACCTCTTGATATCATTTTTATGAAGCTTACGGGAAAAGGTAGAAGACTGATAGAAAGTTTGCAGAGCACTGGCTCTGTTCTTATGCCTATTCCTCATTGTTACCCATGGGTATAATTCAACAATTTGTAATTAAGTATTTACGGACAATGTAATAAGCTCTTTAAAGATAATGGGTTTTTTGACATGTCTAAAATTTAATATTATGTTCGGTTCCTTCATTGCCTGGAAACACCTCTTAAATATTTTGTAATATTAAATTGATATGAAATATACATGGATGATTAATATTGTTCCAGTTCGACAGATCTATTTCTCTTCTCTTATGTATTTCTTTAATACGGTGTGGGCAACTCAGTTCAACTCTTTGGGATTGCTTTCATGAACTCTATACCAACGATTCTATATCTTTGTGCAAGGTTTTATATGGAATATCACCTTCGGTTATAGAATTTTTGATATATCAATTTTATTTTATTGTTATCATTTGTACAAAATTTAAATGCAGCAGATTATTCAATTTTGTTTTGTTCTGTATCACAAGGTGAAGTCAAAGATCGATGAGTTCATACTTGAATAACGTAGATCCCATTTATTTCATCGATGTGAAGTGGTAAACTAATTTCCCAACCGGATCACACCATTATTCTTAAAACGTATTAATCCTTTTATCCCCTTAAGTCGCATTTTAACTTTACCTAATCCAGTTTAAATCTTTAGAGGTGAAATAAGTTGAAATAATACTACCTTGTCATCGTTAATGAATGAAGTCAACTACAGTGTCCAATATGGTTTCAACGAACTTACAGATGTCATCATTATGGCAGGTGTCACGACTTACAGAATATATTATAGCAGGTCCCACATGTGGTACAGGAAAGGCTTATTACTCACAATTACCTGCATTAACCTTATGTATTATTTTGGTTTTGTTTCAGTGTCCACTGTTATTTTAGTTTGTTGTTGTAGTTTTTCGTTTTTGTTGTTCTTGTTGTGTTGTTCTTGTTGTTCTTCTTGTGTTGTTGTTTAAGTGTTTTGTTTCGGTTGCTTTTCCTATTTGATATTTTTCCCCAAACGTTAAAACCGAAATTTAATTGCTTCTACTTCTACTTCTAAATGGTACTGACCAACTTCAACAATTTGAAGATAAAATGTCAGACGAGGAGTGAAACATGAAAATTGCTGAACACTATGTGTTTTTGTTTAACGCATTAAGACCCTTTTAAAAAAATGTCTTATTGATGACATGTCAATTATCAATACAAGTTTTTAATATTTTGTTACACACATTTTGTCAAATATTATTTCAAGATACGGTTGAATATATTATTTGAGAATTTTGTACCGACAAGAAACACAAAAATAAGGTAATTTAATTTGATTTTCAAAAGGAAATTGGGGACAACTCTTCTTCATCACGTAATTTTTTAAATTGATTTATAATATCATAATATATATTAATCAGTAATCTTTAAAATTGATTAAAAAATATGTTGAATATGTTTCCTTAAGCAAATGAGTATCACCATTAAAAATTTGTGTCCTAATTTTTATATTGCCACGTCTATAAGGATTCTATGCACACAGACTTGGTTTAGTTAGACTCTGCATTGATTTGTCTTTTCCTACCGAGGTTCAGCTCATTCCTATCGATTTTATGTCTGTGTAGTTATATGTCATATGCTAATACGTTTCGCCCTGTCTGGATACCTCCTATCACTCGCTTCGTGTGGTGGTATTATAATAAATAACCTGGTACCCTACTCCTGTTTCACAGATAATGATGAATGGAATATGTATTTGCCCTTACATCAATAACTCATACATCGTCCATGGTGTCATTTCGTTTTACAGATTTCCTAGCGGTCGTGTTACTATTCAGTAAAGCGCTAGAATTTCCCATATGCGCATCAGAAGCTGCATTAATTTTTTACGTTGTTTTTGCTTTTTGCATCGCGTTACTATTTTTATTTAAATAATGTATTGCTTTAATACATGTTTAAAATGTTCGAGAAACATTAAAATGTTCGAGAAACATATTCATTCACAAAATGTGATTTTATATCATTAGTGACGACATTGCGTTTTATGCTAAATAAAACAACCCTCAATAATTTGATTTCAAAATCATGGAAATTAACATTGAAAGTCTCGCTTGCAAATATAAAAAGCAAAATATTTGGAGATATTCTGTTTGAAGTTTGGCGCATTTGATGTGGCATTGCTATTAAACGTGTACCGTGATATGGATTTAAACATCAACGTTACCATTACGAAGATAAAAAATAATTATTTGGCTTTGTTACCAGACCATTGTATTGTTTATTTGCTTTAAGCCTTGCGGCTCATAGGCATATTATTACAACATTTATACAATGATAACCATGACATAGAATAATCAAATAGAATAATATGGATATGACATTGTACAGGGTTTGTGAAAAGAAATCGTGACTGGCAGTGTATACATGGAAGTATTACCCTGTACAAGACATACACAACTATAAATTTGAATATAGGCATTATGTGTGACATAATGCAATTACTTTATTCTATTTAAATATATCTGTAAAGTGGGAAATGGACAGTATATATGATATGGCATTTATAATTAGCAGACGTGCCCTAAAAAGACATATTTAAAATAAGATACATAATCGTTTCGGTAATTCGACCGTATTGTAAGGTTTGATTACAAATGGACAATATATAATAAAACACATTATATAATTACCTGAGGTACACCGATAGGACGATAGACAATATCATGTACGTTAGGAAGCGAACCTATTCCATAAGTTCATAAACTTGAAATGGGTTAATAATTGTACAGTATACTAAGTTTGAAATCTTGACCGTACTAGTAGACTTAATTGCAGGTACATATATTTACCGAGATTAAAAAGTGTATGTACTGCTAGCAACTGCAACAGTTTAATTGAAGACGGTCAGTTCCAGTAATACCATTTACGTATGTTATCATAGCTCGGTAAGTACGTGTCTTAGTTCGGATAAATGAACTTTATTCATTAAGGATCGAAAGAGTCCACCACTTCATCTAAAAGTCCGGAATTAAATCAGAAAGGTGTGAATAAAAAATGAATTCGGTATTAAAAGTCTGCAAATTTAACCGATGCATCCGAATAATGTCATTCTGCATGGAACTCCCACTTTAGTTCCCTCTTCCCTGAAGGGATGGCCACAGAACAGTGAAACACGCCTAAATATGTATGTAAAATTTCCTTGTACAAATGTCTCTACGTACATATTTCGTTTGTTCACTTTTTGCCCTAGTTTCACCTGATCTAGTTCGAACTACGCTTCGGTATCCTTGTTGGTTCTTTAGGTAAGGAATGGGAAATCGTGTTGTTGTGTGTATATTTTTTTAAATAAATAGTAGAGCTTTGATTTTCAATTATGGTACTGTTTTCTTCTTGATAACAAATAGTTTTAAAAGGTAAGCCATGTTTAAAAACGTAAATGATACAACAGAAAAGCGATCATATTTAATATGATTTCAATACAATATAATCAATCAACGTATCTTTAGTTATAACAAACTAAGAACTTGGATTTGGAACCAGACAAACTAGGAATCATTCATCATGCCCTCAGTTATAACAAACTAAGAATCAACCAACGTGTCTTCAGTTATAACAAACTAGGAATCAATCATCATGCCTTCAGTTATAACAAACTAAGAATCAATCATCATGCCTTCAGTTATAACAAACTAGGAATCAATCAACGTGTCTTCAGTTATAACAAACTAAGAATCAACCAACGTGTCTTCCGTTATAACAAACTAAGAATAATTCATCATGCCCTCAGTTATAACAAATTAAGAATCAATCAACGTGTCTTCAGTTATAACAAACTAAGAATCATTCATCATGCCCTCAGTTATAACAAACTAAGAATCAATCAACGTGTCTTCAGTTATAACAAACTAAGAATAATTCATCATGCCCTCAGTTATAACAAACTAAGAATCAATCAACGTGTCTTCAGTTATAACAAACTAAGAATCAATCAACGTGTCTTCAGTTATAACAAACTAAGAATCAATCAACGTGTCTTCAGTTATAACAAACTAAGAATCAATCAACTTGTCGTCAGTTATAACAAACTAAGAATCGATCAACGTGTCTTCAGTTATAACAAACTAAGAATCAATCAACTTGTCTTCAGTCATAACAAACTAAGAATCGATCAACGTGTCTTCAGTCATAACAAACTAAGAATCGATCAACGTGTCGTCAGTTATAACAAACTAAGAATCGATCAACGTGTCGTCAGTTATAACAAACTAAGAATCGATCAACGTGTCGTCAGTTATAACAAACTAAGAATCAATCAACGTGTCTTCAGTTATAACAAACTAAGAATCAACCAACGTGTCGTCAGTTATAACAAACTAAGAATCGATCAACGTGTCTTCAGTTATAACAAACTAGGAATCAATCAACGTGTCTTCAGTTATAACAAACTAAGAATCGATCAACGTGTCGTCAGTTATAACAAACTAAGAATCGATCAACGTGTCTTCAGTTATAACAAACTAAGAATCAACCAACGTGTCGTCAGTTATAACAAACTAAGAATCATTCATAGTGTCTTCAGTTATAACGACATTATAATCAATCAACGTGTCTTTAGTGATAACGATACAATCAATCAATGTGTCTACATAGTATAACGACAAGAGAAACAAGTAACAAGTCTTAAGGTAAAACAACAAAAGAATAAATCAACGTGTCTTTGTATAACGATATGAGAATAACTCAACGTGACTTCCGTTATAACGACAAGATAATACATCAACGTGTCTTTTGGTATAACGACATGAGAATCACTCAACGTGACTTCCGTTATAACGACAAGAGAATTAATCAACGCGTCTTTAATGGGAACGAAATGGGAAATAATTAACGTGTTTAAGTCCAAACAAAATAAGAATCAATAAGTGGTTTTTTTTTAGGTTATAACGAACCAATAATCAATCAACGTTTTTTTAGTTAGAATGACATTAAAACATGTCTTTGTTCATAACGACCTGAGAAGCAATCAACATCATGTCTTTAGCCATAACGACAGTATAAAATCAACGTGTCTTAAGTTATAGCGATAAGAGAATCACTCAACGTTATTTCCGTTATAACGACAAGAGCATAAATCAACGTGTCTGTTGGTATAACGACACGAGAAGCAAGTAACATGTCTGTTGGTAAAACGACATTAGAATCAATCAACGCGTCTTTAGTTATAAAAATCAGAGAATAAATAAATGTGTTTAAGTTATTACGACATGAAAATCAACAACTTGTCTTCAAGTATAACGAAATTAGAATCAATCTACGTGTCTTCAGGTATAACGAAATTAGAATCAATCTACGTGTCTTCAGGTATAACGAAATGAGAATCAATCTACGTGTCTTCAGGTATAACGAAATTAGAATCAATCTACGTGTCTTCAGGTATAAAGACATGGGAAACAGCCAACATGGCTTAAGTTATAACGACACAAGAATCAATCAACGTGTCTTTAGTTATAATGATCTAAGATTAAATCAATATGTCTTAAGTTATAAATGATCTAAGATTAAATCAACGTGTCTTTAGCCTTAACGACCTTAGAAAATAATCAACGTTTCTATAGTCATTACGACTTCAGACAAACTAAACTTATAATTTAACATTAATACACAATTAGATTAACTGAGATGATATATGCGGAAATCAGATGACTTCATGAAGCAACAAAAAATCGAGCTAAACCTCAACAACAAAAATGAAAAAAGGAGTCACTGAAGGCAAAATATCAGGAACTTTCATAAAACATCATTTGCAAAAGAAGAATCTAAACTGACCCCTACATTTGTAGATATCCTGACTCGATAGCACAAGCTGATGGGCTTCGCTCAACCGCTGAACAAATAAAAACGGAATAAGATCCTTCGGAAAGGGAAGTTTGTCATGCACCACATGTGGTATACGCGGTGATGTTTCTGATGATGCAATCATATAGTTCATCAACGATCAAACAAAGTGAAAGAAAGTTCTTTTAACCTTGCAGTTATTGAAATTTCATATTTGACGGTGTAAATCAAATCAGTTCAGGTAGAATACATTGGCTATGCATTTTATTAGTTTACAGTCTTTGTTTATGCAGAAAAAATATATAAAAAAGTCAATGATTATGGAATTGATGTCATGACGTGAGGCTTGGTAATGGGTTGACCATTATTGTATTGTTGTAGACTTATGTCAAGATATAAAACCGAGGAATTTGGTGTCTATGGTGTCTTTAATTTCAAGGTCTTGATGAAAAATAGTCAAATAAGAAGCATCAAAATTGTTATTCATGCAAGATAACAGCCATATCAATATAACTAGTCTGAAGAACTGAACGGGTATCTTTCCTCAGTTGTGTCAACTTGGCTTTTGGTAGCTAAAAGTTAAAAGTTTAAGGTGCACATTAAGCCTCAATGAATAATTACTTTGAGTTGAAATACCACAATTTTACCAAAACATGTTGTCTTTCAAGAACACGTATCACATAGAATATGTTTTGTAGTTTTGAGATTGCATTTCTCTCATGAAAGTTATATTTTTTTTTTATGTTTGGTGTTTGAAAAATAATTTTCTGTCCTGAAACTTGTATCCATGTCCTAACAATTAGTAGTCAGTCCTGATGATAGTATTTCGTTCCTAATATTGTCTATTTGTCATTATAGCTGTGTTTCAGTCCTTACAGCTGTATTCCAGTCTTGTTATTGTATGTATGTCCCATAAGTTTCTGTCCCTGTAGTTGTATTTCTGTTATATCTGTACTGTTAGTTCCGGTAATAAGGGGTGAACAGGCTTTAAACATCTTCTTGTCAAGTTTGGGTGAGAATTAAAACTCGTTTTGCAATGGCGATGTGTGCAAGTTCTGATTAGTTCAAATTTGTTCAAATCTGATGCTTGCCAACATATCACTTTTGTGCTGCAACATAATGGAGAGGGCTTAGAGTGTTAACCTTAATCAATCGGTACGTCTATCGACATCCGAGTAAGACCAGTCGTTTTTGAATTAGAAGTCCATCTGTCATTAAACTTCATATACCCGAAAGACAACTTCACCACTATACATATAGGTCACTGTGACTTTTTTTCTGTTTGTCTGATTTTGGTAGGACTTTGCATTTAGCAAGACTTTGAGATCAGCAAAATTTCTTTGACAACATTTGCATTTAGCTTCATCTCTTTGATAAGACTTTGAGATCAGCTCCATCTCTTCAACGAGACTTTGCCACTACCTCTTTCTCTTTGACGAGACTTTGCGATTTGCTTCATCCCTTTGATAAGACTTTGCGATCAGCTCCATCTCTTCGACGAGACTTGCATTTACCTCTCTCTCTCTTTGACGATACTTTGCTATTTGCTTCATCTCTTTTATAAGACTTCGCGTTAGGCTCGATTTCTTTGATGACTCTTTACGAGTAGCCCAATTTCTTTTATGATCCTTCGCGTTTAGCCCCATTCCTTCGATTAAACTTTGCGTGTAACTCCATTTTCTTGAAAAGACTTTGCGTTCAGCATCATTTCTTTGATGAGGCTTGGCTTGTCCATCTTTTTTTATGAGACTTTTTTTTATTTTTTTTATCACTATTTACTTTTAGTTCTTTGTCTCGTTCACTGTGGGATACTATTTCACCCAAGTATTGACTGTCTATTGGTGATAACCAAAAGATGATTTGATTCGATTACATGAATTCAATTGCTATGTTTAATCTTGATAGAAGATTTTTAATTTTCGATAAAATCTTGTTTCCATTTTTTTATTAACTTTTATTCTGCTAAATAAAATAATGTTATTGATACATTTTACATTTTTATTGTATTTTTATTTAGTAAATGGCTGACTGTATAATGAAAAATCTCCTCTATAAATATATTATCGGATTTAACAAACCGGAATTTTTCAATTAAATGATATAAGATTTCATTTTATAACAGTTACATGTGTAGTAAATTTGTTGATAATACACATATCATATTTGTGGTTATTGTTGTTTGAAATATGTACCATCACATTTTCCTTGTGAGTGTATTTTTAATTAAACCGTAAATGGATTAATTATATAAAAAAGACACCCACGGATATTGCTACACTTAAAAACAGTAAGTTGCGTGTTATGTAAATAAAATATTTCGAAATATAATACTTATACTTAATTTTAATTTAACTTCATATGGATGTGGGACACAAGGAAAATTTTAATTTAACTTCATATGGATGTGGGATACAAGGAAACATTATCAAGATAGAAAGTGAGAACACTTACAGTATATATATTGTTGATTTCAATCTCGGGAAATCATTTCATTTTTGTATCAAAACATTAACATTACAAAAATTTAATAATTTTATGTACGCCACATTAAATGTTTAATCGCCTTAATGTAACTGAGTCAATCAAACTAGCATACAACAAATGGTCATTAATTCTAAAATGTTTCAATAAAAACAATTTAAACACATTTTAAGACATAAGTTCCTTTGGATTTTACTTATTATTACATATTAATGGTATTTGACCATGAAAGCTAACTAAATCTTTTTTGAAATATTGTATAAAGATTGCAAATTACTTGCTTTTATATTTTATGCATCCCAGCTGCTTAATTTAATTAAAAGTGAGAGCACCAACGTTTAAATAATATTAAATCGGTCTTATCGATTTCAAATATTCAGAAGTGTCAGGCTTATTTTTAGGTTACGTCATATATTTTTGGCCTTTTATCACTGAAAAATGTATAACATATTACACGTTTGGATACTAAAGTAAACCCCTATTACACGTGAATCAGCTTCTACTATTTTTGAAGTTTCTAATTTGCTTTTACTTGTTATTTTTGTTGAAATAAAGACCGTAAAAATGTTTGTATCAGTTAGATTAAGAAAGAAATTTGGTTACAAAAGCATCCAAGATACCTTGTATGTCATGAATATTTATGAGATAGTAAATCTGTTCAGTCGACAGCTGCTAGGATTGTTGACGCCCCCGGTTAACCTATTGGCTAAGGAATAACTCATGAATATTTACCGAATACAGTTTAACCATAATTCAATGGGCGGGCCTTAAATGTATTTGCTACGACAGAGATTATTATTGAGGAAGTGTACAATATGAAATAAATGCAATGGTCGAGAACGGAGCTCTTCGGCCATATTTTTGAAAGGAAAGTTAGTTAAATTCATATTGTGAATATCTTTTTACATATGTACAGCTTCGCTCTGCTGTTTGTGATTTTGGGGGAAGCAAATAACATGAATGAACAAACGATGACCCTTTAGGACCGCCTCTTGACCTTAACATCTCAGAACGACATGGGAGGTTTATCCTTTCTCAATATCAACAAGGATATGATCGGTACCTTTTTCAAATCTTCTTAATAAAATCTCGATAATCCATGATAATCCTTCTCAAATATTATAAATGCTTTGTATAATGGTACATATTGGTAACAATAGTAACAATTTCACAAATGAAAATACTTTTTTAAAGTTATTATTTAAGATATTGGAATTGTCTTTTTTACATAAGGCTTGCTCGACTCGGTGATAATTATTTATAGTTAAATATCTACTTATTTGTGTTTATGTCATGCATACCAACATAAGCTATACTAGTCATATTAAATATTCTAATAATGTAAAGAATTTAAATACTTGTGGACATGACCTTATTTCTCAGTCCTACCGGATGTTGTACAATGTTGTTGCAAAATAAGATACAGTTGTATATAGGATGCACATAGTCAAACGGTTTTTATTAGGTCACTATGTCGTTCCGTGTCGACTTTATAAAGTAAGCTTGTACTGGAGTATGCTACGTGTATTTGGATAAGTACAGGCGTATACATAAACAGGCGATTTTCGAAACCAGTGAACCGTAACGGCTGTAATAGCGATTGTTTGTAGCTTTTTTAATGTACGCGTGAATATATCGTCAACTTGACCTGGAAACCACCGAGAGAGCTCCACAGCTCGCTACCATAGTAACGGAGAGAAATGCACTGTTTATCCTCGACCTGGCTACCGTAGAGAATTGACCCTTGACCAGTTCGTGAGGTCAAGCTTTTCTGGACCATGTAAAACAACACAGACCAGGCCTACCTGGGACATCGCTTTCACAAAGGACCGGGGATTTCAGTGGAACACAGGCGCCTGTGACCTGTTGAATGTACGCATCTCATTCACACACATCGCGGTGTCTCTCGACGTGTAAGCAAGTAGCTCCGCCGCTTATCGCCTTGGTCTGAAGATGTGATGGTCAGTGATAGATAGATGACCTAGTAAGAGAATGGTCATCTCGCTAATTGACCGCTAGCTGGCCTTAGGGGGAGGATAATGGAAACAACACCACGGAATAAGGGGTGAAAAGACACTGCCAGGCATTATAATGTTTGGGATATTGAAATGAAGTGTTTCTCCGTATGTGGTATATGATATATCATACAAGTTTTAACTAAACGCCTGCAGGCATGCAGTTAGTGTAAAACCAACGATACTGTTCAAATAATCTTCAAGACTCAAGGAGTTATATCACTGGATAAAATGAACATGTATGTAATCCATCTACAAGCCTCTGGCCCTGACAGACCAAGCTGCCGATGAAGGCAGTGCGATGGACGATTATGGAGGTGAATTCAGCTTTGTATATTCTTTACTTGCATATATGTAAGCTCACTGTCTCATAGAATTCCCCCTCTGGTCATCGATGCCATTTCCTTATGGTTCCGAATATCCTTGTAGATACAATAATCCTTGCAGCGCCATTATTTTAGAGCCAAACAGCTGATTTCAACTTTGTGACTCCATGGTTAGGAGAGTTACCACATCCGTAAATATGTTTAGTGGAGCGGCGCTGCATCTTGATCGATTTATTTCCATGTAAACTGCGTAGAAGTTGTATTACACAACCGTTAGTAATAGCATCATACTGATATGTAAAAAATGTAGGTATCAGCAGATATTTAGAACTCTTTGAACATCTGACCACTAGTGTCGTCCATTGCTTCTTCAACCATAAACATCATAAGTGATATATTTTAATAGCTTAACATGTGTTACGCAATGGCCATCATCATTTATCTGTTGGCTATGCCGTATTACCGAGGATGATGTCGCGACGATTCTATGGATCGCCTCAACCAAAATGTGCCAACCTTATTTGCACATATTACTTACAGAGGTACCATGATATTTAAGATGTGTATATCTAACATATATACATACAAACACAACAACAATACCCTAGATTTTAACAGTAGTTACACTTGTAGGTCTTCGTTACAAGATTTGAATGTGACCTTTAAAATACAACACTAAATCACGTTTTTGCCAGCTGACCCACCAAGGAGATGTTTACATGAAGGAAACATTTGACGTCGAGATCATATTCTGGGTCATACTGGATAAATAGTGCATTATATAACAGCAGAGAAGTATGACATACTCCTTAATTTATAACCAACGTAATATGACGTCCTCTGTATGAAAAACACATTCTTAGAATATAATTCAAAATCACTGGTCCAGCGCCAAATAGTCATTATAAACTAGAACGGTCACTAGCACAAACATGGCCGCTCTGAGTGGGGGTAAGTTGGAGGATAGCGGGGTTTAGCACTCGGGTAAATCAAATTCACGTTTAGTAAACAATGTCATATATTTTTATTCTTTGTTTATACTTGCAGCACCAAAAAACTAGAATTTCAAAAATGTTTGTTAAAAAACATGACAATAGTTATATATTGATTGATTTTTTTTGGCAGGAGGAGGACGAAGGAGGGGAAGATGTAAGTGGTTCAATGTTGCTAAAGGATGGGGATTTGTAACACCTGATGATGGTAGCCAGGATGTCTTTGTTCACCAGGTAAGTCATGTTGCTCTCCCTCCTTTTCAAACACAAATTATGCATGCATAACGAAAATACTTCAAAATATATACCTGCAATTAATTATTGGAATTAATTACCTACAGTGTTTTGGATACTTTATTCTCATTGATGTATTCAACTAGTATTTATAATATTTAAAAAAAATAGTATTCAACTAGTATTTATAATATTTTAAAAATTTGGACATGTGTGTGTGCATTTTGGAAGTTCACAAGTAAGTGAAAGGCATTTATTTTTATGAATCACACTCTATACTTGGGCTGTCATTTTAGATATATGTATTTTTTCATTGTCTGAGATAAATTTCAAACTAAATGAAATAGTATCTTTTGTTTTTCATCGGTTGTTGTGTAGCATATATCTGGACAAAATTCTCTCACAATAACATACTAATGTTTAAGTACCTTTTAAATATACATTGGTTTCCTAATTGCAATTTTGCACTAATTGTTAACGGCTTAAACGTTTAATTTCTATAAAATAGAGATAACAGATATTCAAGCCCTTTGAATAACGCAAAAATTAAAAATTACATATCCCCGATAGTTTGAGTGCTGATATTAATACACATTTGATGAACAATGAATACATTTCACAGTATAAACACACGTTAGAATTTGCATTTATCCTATTTTTGAAAATTAACGTTGCAGCTTGAATAATTATATATCCAGTGTAAACGTTATTTATATACATGTACTATGGTTCAAATAGGATAAATTGTTCAGCAATTATGCTATTATGATGTTGGATACGTATCAAACAAACACTTCAAACTTTTGACAGTATAAAATCCAGTAATTTTGTGTTTTTGAAGCTAACCAAGATTGAATTTGTAACTTGCTATTAGCTATATTTCTTTTTTCGATCAGTAATATGTTTTTTTGTTGATTTATCACATTAAAAAACAATACTTTAAAAAACTAAAGGGGCGAAACGTATTGAACTTCAAAAAGTTTATATTTATGTACAAGGTAAAGTTACAAATATATTATCAAAATACATTGCAAGTTTAATGACCTAGTGTAACAAATTTTACCAGCATGGGACTAAATTTACTTTAAGTTAAAAATAACTACAGGTTCAATAAGCCAGTTTGTCTGTACCCTCTTAAAACTGCTACACACATAGATCTCAATGTATTTTAAGTAAAAAGTGGAAGTCCAATGACCTCGTTTGCTGCCGTATAAATAGCATAAGAATGTTTATGTGTGTGCTTGTGCCATAAAGATAACCCTTCTATTCACTGCCCTACATAGGTCTTCTACCCAACACAGGCCAATCCTCCCAAGCCCTCCCTTGTACGATTGCATACCTGGTCTGGGACACTTTAAGTAACAGGAAATTTGTACTGTTAGATATCACGTTTTTCTTGTAGCAAAATCGTTTTGGTATGTTAAGGCGATCAAGCTGTCAGAGCAGTATGTTTTATTGTTAAGTGACAGTGTATTATACAACAAAATAAGATTAATAAACATTTGGAAATCCCAGAGGTCCCTTGACAATGTAAAAGTTCACTGTGTATCTCTTAATGATCCTGTCCAGTCTTTCGGTAAATAAAAGGAAAATATGTTTACGAAGTGAAAAAAAAATATATATGCAAAATTGAAATTAGTTGCCTTACGAATTAATAGATTTGATATTTACTTGGAGATTATCTGTAATTACTTTTACTATATAAAACAATTGGAAAGGAATTGTTATATAAAATATGTCCATTTTGTGTTATATGAAAACATGATCTTAAATATATTTATATGTTTGTAATAAACTGGTGCATGTACTATATAAATCTAGACATTTTATTAAGTTTTTTATTATTTGGATTTATTTACATTGTTGATGAAGGTAAAACCATGAAAACATCCACATCATTCATTACTGAAGATTATTTCATTTCAATGTGAGATGTTTCCTTAGTGTTGATTTGATTTCATATCAAAGGGGATACTTTAAAATACATTCCATGTTGCTGAAACGTTTAATGGTAAATCTCAAGTGCTGCCACATTTTTCATATAAATAATATAACTATTGAATGAGCTAGTAGTAAACGTACTGCAAACTGGTGATGGATTAAGCCTATCAACACAAAGGTTAGGAACTCTTTTTCATCATGTAATCACATGTCACTCATATATAAATATGTAATGTATAAATCACTATAGATATCACTAAAATCAAAGAATAAATGAATAAAAACATAAACCACCAGTGACCAATCAAATCGATGAGTATCTATGTTATCTGTGGTATCTGACCTCGGTTAATTTGACAAACAACACAGCAATTAAGAAAACTTATAAAACAGATTGTAAACTGACTCTCTAATTTGCCATTGTTCCTTTAACCAGAAACATAAACTATACAGCAATGTTTGTGTTAAGATATATACAGTTTTCCTCAGCGCTTTCGAGCCTATTTACCCCCTTGAAGCCCCCCTTACAATACGTCAAATGTTTAACTGTTACTCCTCTCTGTTGTTTGCACATGTGTGATGATCCTCTGTTCGACTTTGTATGGAGAATTTTGCTCTAGTTGACCTGGCAAGGCCACACCGGAAGTTGAACGGCCATGCTTAAGGGTCTAGCATGGGTCAAACAAACTAAAAGGACCTACTTACACACTAAAGTAATTTTCTATCCGTGTTAAAAAGAGGTCAGGCACTGGCTTAGCAATTGTAAAAATAAAACGAGAAAATCTTACCTGCTCAAATTACCGTTCTCAGGAATACGAATCATTCCATTGTATTTTGTAAATACAGCTGTCTTTACATCATCATGGCAACCAATTAAAGTCCTAACTCAGCAAAACGTTAATGACCCTCCAAATAAGCTTTTGTTTCTAAGCTTTTCCAATTTAAATGAAACACGTCCATCTGTATATATCTATTAGTTGTGTTGACTTTTGGAGATATATTTTCCCTGACGTATAAAGCATACCTTACACTGAAGCAAAGTCTGTACATAAATGTAATTGATATATCTACGTTTAAATATTGTTTATTTTTGTCACCTATTTCATTGGTTTAATATAGTAGCAAATGTTGTTTGCTAACATTTTACTTAATAATATGCAAAACATACCGAAACTGCAATTCCAATACTAATTATCGTATATTGTCGTTGAGATAATGACGATTTTCTTTATTTGAACAAGTATCAAGTGTGATAAAGGCTCACCCTTCGTCATAAACAAACATATATATATATATATATCAATGATGTAATAACTGAAATTACATTGAGTTTATCACGTCATGAACCTCATATCAAGCATATGAATGTTTGGAATACATACAGATTATTTGAATATTTAAAAATGGAGAGAAAATACTAAAAGTAATTGATTACATAAAACCCTTCTGCTCTGTTCTGTGCAAGGTTTATTGCATGGCATCTGAAGACATTGAAAAATATTTTGATTTTATTTATAAAACACCTATAGCAACCACTAGAAATAAGAAATAAGGGAACGCATGTTTATATATAAATGTATATTGTTTAGCAAATATTGGAAGTAAATGAACAGCACTCCTTCTGAGTATAATCTCAAAGTTGATAATAGTAGCCATATTGGTTACTGTTAAACGTAAAAAAGAGATAGTACATGAGGAAACCATTATATGAACATTTGAAATGTTGTTGCTATTGCTATATGAACTTTGATATCTTATAAATAACAGAGATATTTATTGTGCTTGATCATTTATACATATAAGACAGTGAAATATTTTTGAAATTATGTAATATTCAATGTAGCGTTATTGAATTCTGACAGAGATACAATATATCATATTATGGCAATAAACGTGTGTTATTTGGGATGTTTGTATATTCTGTAGTTTAAAATAACCAAATTGTTATGTATTGATGATAACGATGCCACATTACATCATAATAATAATTATAACCGAAAAGTCTTAGCGTAAATATTGATGTTGAAAAGATTAATGGTAATATTCAGGTTTATTACATGACTTACATGAACATTTGAATATTGATATTGATTTTTATTACAAGAATCTCTAAATGTTGATTTTATTTATATCAAATTGTAACATAATTCACCAAATGTTGATACTGACTCTATTATACGAATCTCTGAATATTTAAATTGATTCTAAAACACGAAATTCTAAATGTTGATATTTATTGTTTTAATTGTGACATGAGACTACGAATGTTGATATTGAACTTTTTAACACAAATCTCTGAATATTGGCATTGATCTCAGAATGTTGTTATTGATTTTTTTTCACAAATCTCTAAATGTTGGCATTAATCTCCGAATATTGTTATTGATTTTTATAACACTAATCTCTGAATATTGGTATTGATGCTCTTAACGTGAATTTCGTAATGTTGATATTGATGTTGATAAAACCACAATGTAGACGTTCATATTGATTTTTAAACCGTCATGGATAAAATCTGTTTGAAACATCAATACTAGTTATTCTAATAACATCCATGTCTTCATGTTGATATTGATTTTGAAAACACCAACCAACGAATGGATGTTTATTGTTTATAACATCAACGTCTATGTGTTTTCGGTGTTTATAACCCCAATATATTGACGTTGATATCCATTTTTAAACGTCCTGATATTGATGTTAGAGCACTAACAGTAAAACTATATTAATCACCATTGATGGTAGCTCTTAAAAATCAATAACAGGGATGTTTAAGACACCGTTGATACCTTTTTTTGAAACAATATTAATAAAGGGGCTTATAATATCAATATTAGTTATATTTAAAACGCCAACTATAGTGATGTTTAAAACAACATTTGATATCTAAAAAATCAATGGTAGATAGGATCTGGAAACACCATTTATTCTAATACTTCAAACATCAGACTTCTGATGCTTCAACACCAATAGCAAATGATAGAAACATTAATAGAACTGACATCAATAATAATGATTTGAAAAACTAATGGTAAATACATTTTAAAACACCTTTAATGATATACCTGTAACATCAATAACACTCGGATTTATGTCATCCATGTCTAGATGCTTTTATCGATTTTTTAAAACGGCTGTATTAGTAATGTTTCAAATATCAATGTCCTCTTATAAACATTGATGTCTGAATGCCAATGTATAGATGTTTTACGCGTCGGTGATATTGTAGATTATAATAATGCGATACAGTTTTCGATATATTGCCACGACATTCAGCAATGGTAAAAACCTGTATTCTTGGTCCAAAAGTGTACATAAACTGATGTCATGATTCAATCAAATTGTGAATCATGATGTTTCTGAGTAAGTGTTTGGTGCCTCATCATTAGTCAGGAGGTCAGAGAGGACGTTTCAGTTTTTAATTTTAAGTCGATTTACCCAAGAGGAGGAGAAAATCGAGGAGAAAATCGATGTTGATGACATGTATCATCCGGAATGTACACAAAGCCTGGTGTCCGCTAATTGAAAAAGGCGGTCTTAGAGATGCATTTCCATACTACGTGTCCATTATTCGGACAGTAGCTAGGCTGTACCACAGTTGGCTAAGATCTCACTCCATGTGTCCAAGGGCAGATGCGAGGCTACTGTGAGACAATGACATGCTCAGTGCCAGCCAGTTCGAAGGTTTCCTATTTCATATCTCGGTAAAAATCCGACCACCTGTGGTCTTTGGATGTCCCTGTCTCAATCAGCAACACCGTCTCCGTTCTGTTTGTCAAAGGAATATTTGAATGCTTCAAATTTGACCAATCCGTTTGCCCATATGAACAGATGAGGAGAAAAAAATCAAATACGAGTCCGCATTTATTGAGGTCACATGGTATTGACCCCATTCTTGTAAAGGGCACTACATGGACCTAAGTTCTTTACACAGCTGCATCAATGAGCCATCGAAATGCAGAATAAAATATCTGGTCAACCAACGATCGAGGGAAAAGCCTGTTTGATTATAGACTTCAGCTGTATTCTTAGACCACCCACACAAACGGGTTTGATGCATTAGTGGTCTTGGTATACTGGTAGTTGTTTATATAAAAAGGACACTTTTTTGAATGATTAAACTGGTATTAATAGACGAGTGGTATATATTACTGAAGATCTCTAAGACAGATCGATATGTATATTGCCAATGATATTAATTGCTTTATAGCCATATACCATATGTAGAGATACATTTTCGAAAACATTCTTTTATTGTATGGGGTAAATATCTATTCTGCCATATGTGTTTATTCCATGTAAGACTATCGATTAAGTGTATCGTTTATAAATTTCAAATTTCAACATTTCATAAATATATCTCACAGCAACTAAACTTATAAGGAATATTCAAGTGTTTACAAGTTATCATGTTTCCATCAAATTAGGTGTGGTATATCTGAACATAATATAACACAGTTAATTTTCAATTCTGAACATATATCTCATGGCGTTTTAGCTTTGTATCAATCAATTTCAGATATGCCTTATATGTCTTGGACAGTTTCAGTTTAGGACATATATTGTATGACCTATTTATGAATACATATTGTACCTTATGCTACATAGATATATACTTGTTCATGTTCATGTGTAACGAACCGGTATGATATAACACATGAAGCTACATACACATATCCAACAACATAACGGTATAAATGACCTATATATATATTTAAAGATAGTGCTTAGCATCTTTGTTGTCTAAATCAATTTTCCATTTTCTTAAACTCTCTTGCCTACTGACCTAGTCCTACTAGGGCCCTACAACCAACACCAAATTTTCTATCGAGCATGCATTTTACCATTACCGATTCCATCAGGTTTATTTGCCAAGTCAGCAAAATGCTAAATTTGCACTAAATGACAGTGTACTGAAAACATCCATACACACGGCACTGTATGGCACTGGCCGGGATTCTGTTCGATCATGAACTTAGTTATCTTGTGGATACATGTGTGGAAAGAACCCTCGGTTTAAAAATATAAGTATTGTGCTAAACTCAGAGACCAAGAAATCGATATTCCACTGTAAACGTGGTAAGCAAACACATGCGGTTCTTCTTCTAAGCTGTCCATAATACACGTGTGCTTTGTAAGTAACACGCGTAACGTTGGGTATCGTTACCAGTGGTCGTCTAAGCAATGCTCGTCCTTTTGTTACCAAGTTATGGCTTCTTTACATCACAACTTACCAATGGTGTCCCACTTTTGTGTGCGTACATGCATGTGTGTGTGTGTGGTGCCAAGACAGTGGTGACGTTGTATCGATCAAACCGCTTTCCTAGTACAACCACACACTAGTACAGTTAAATGGGTTTTTCGGAAACACTTTATATTCCATTCTTATGTCCGTTAATCCTGGCACTTTGTTTTTTGTTTTTAGTATGACTGTAGAATACAAACATGCATTTGAAAAACATAAGCTCATACATTTTGTTTTGGAGACTTCAGTGGCTCGGAATATTGAAGTATATCCAGATAACCGCTTACAAACGTGAAAGGGAGCAATGGATTATTTGTTTTCGATCAATGCTAAACAAGAAAGTAGCAAAAACAGAAGTTTAAAATCCATAATAATTCCAAATGTGTGATACGAACGATTTGGTCCGTATAATTTATATACTGTGTTAAAATATATTCAGAATTTTTTCAATATTAAAAATATTGAATCGTTGTATTTTAACGAATTATTTAATAGAATATTTCACAAGGATGCAATTTTACCAAATATAGTTTTAGCATGCTATCTTATCTCAAACGTTACATGTAGCTGTTTACAGGGTATTTGAACTAAACCTCTATACAGCAGAATTGTGTGGACCAGATATTTAGGTAAACAAGATTAAAATTTCATCCCTAGGCATGAAATCACAGCATTAGTAATACAATATTCATACAGGAGAACAAAATGGTAAAAAAGGATACCTTTATCAAAATACATAGTCTATATGAAAATCTAGGAAACAGCAGGAACAAAAGGAAAGACATTCTAACTATATCAACATCAAATCCATCCCCCACCCCACCCCCACCCCCAAGCCCCAAGAAATGTAGGTAACCAATGACCTAGTTGAACCCCTTATATATAGCCAGACAATACTTCCGATCATAAAAAAATGAATGTTTATAAAAGTTTGAACATCATAATCTTAGAGGGTTTTACGCCTCTGCCTTGAAACAAGGGCAGAGGCGTAAAACCTAAACAGTAGTTTAGACAATTTGAGTTTCCAACTGTTGGACCTAGCATCACCGATGAGTCCTAGAAGGATCTTACAGCTGCATGATAAGTGTTATTCATTTTTGACATATTGTATCTATAACCAAACTTTAACTCATTTACCCCTGAAGACACATTTGAACTCTTCCAATTCAAAGGTTGGAATAGTTCATTATGAAAGTTCAGGGGCGAATGAGTTTAAGGTGCAGTCATCTGTGGGGTGGGTGTGTTTCGTTCATCTTTTTAATACTGGTCTGTAATGTTCAACAGGGTGTTTCCAGAATATTTAATACCTTATGTCTTGTTTTCATTCAGTAATAAGTCTTGTCTGAAGAATGTAAAAAGGGATGAGAGCCTTGCTCGAAAAATAGCCCAAATAATTATTATCATTACATCACTGTAGATATGTGTAACTTCATCTAAACAAATTGTGATACTATTTGTCAAATAAGTATGCATGTTTATGAAATAATATTTATGTTTTTCATATATATGTTTCACTATATCATAGAAAGGTAATTGAATTGCTTTCTTTTTGTTCTCCCACTCCTTCCGTATCCAAAAACACTAACATAAAGTATCCATTTGTAGTTCTGAGTTCCTTCCTGTATAAGGTATAAAAACAGTAGTTTATATATATCAAAGATGTCGATATTGATAAGGTCAACCAAATTTGAATTTCAAGATAGAAAATATTGATATTTATCCATCAGCTTCTCTGTGACAGCAATGAGTTAATGTATTTCCTACTGAACTTAGCTATATTGACGGTTTATTACTGGATCGGAGAAAGGTGGGATATGGAGTATTAATAATATTTGTATGAAAGAAATCCAATCAATCTTTCTATCCGCTTGACATCGATATATATATAGCCTTGTATTGATTTTGGTATAGATCGGGTCTATGTAGAAATCGATAGAACTAGCATATATGTAACTTTTGTGTAAAATTAATAAGATTGCAGATGTTCTATTTTAGGTACATCTGAATAAAGACAAGTAATTTAGTTTCAATTTTATAACGTCTGTACATGGTTTTTATATCAGTTTCGTGTGAGTAATCCGCTTACATGCTATACTCTGCTCTCCATATATACATATCTGACATGTAACATAGACATACATGCATATAAATATTATATACATTCTAAGTAATGAAATAGCAATATCCTACCTGTTACTATGGTTTAACAAATTGGAAAGATCTGTTTTACTCGGTGAAACTTCATCATACTGACATCATAGGTCCACTGACAATAAGTGCCACTAAAAGGGGGTTAGGCGAAGTGTTCATCGGCTGTTTTGAAAGAGACTATGTAAAAGTTAATAGTGAACGAGATGGCAAATTTAATGAGCTGCAATATATATCAAGAAAAAAGAGTAATATATTTGTGTGTTTGTAAAGTATGATTTTTAATCACTATCTCTGGTAATTGAAGCATCGATAGTGATGTCACTGGTGTCTGTAACACATCGATATATTGCCCTTCGTTGCATTAGCCACCTCACTTGCCGCCAATATATTTCACGGCCATTTTTTTTCTTTACTATAATTTTTTCTCAATATATCGCCAAACCCCTTTATGACATCATTTTTCTCTGGGAAAAGAGTGGCAGTATAACGAGATGTTACTGTATAAGATGTCATATTGTATAAGAATAAGTAGAACATAACAATCATGCTTTTCCCCATAAGTTGATTAAACTTAGACAGTGAAGTGTCGGATTAGACAGGTTTTCTTGGTTAACCAGTTAATATGTCCTTAGATTAGTGAAGTAAACCAAGAAAAGGGAACCAAACCGTATCATCTACAGAATATGAAGGAAAATATCATTATTTAAAAATGGATAAGGAAAGACAGATTTCAAAAGGTAACAAGAAAATATTGAAGGATAACAAAACTTAAATACTGAGTCAAAGTCGATGAAAATAGTGCAAACGGAAGATCTCCAAGAAGACCTTTTAAACCACGACGAGGATAATAATACCAGGTGTTTCAGAAGGAGGAGCGTCTTCTGCTTCAACGAGGACATTCGCCATTTAGATCTCGGTCTCATAAAAATAATTTCACGTCCTTTAGAAGCTGTAACAACAACAACAACAACAACAACAACAACAACAACAACAAAAACGATTTGGATATAAATTTATGTTTGTGTTGATAGCTGTTCTTATGTATCTGCAGTTACATTCAGGACTACGTTGGGTTTGTTTCCTCCTACTCCTGCTCTTTCTCCTGTCTGATAGTTCAATAACATTTTTGATTTATTTTAATATATCATTTGTAAACAAATTAAATAAAAAAAATCAGTAACATAATTCGTTTAAATCTTTGATTTATTTTGATTTTCAAACAGATATTTTCCTATTTATAGGAAACACATAGATATGCACATTCCAAAGGAACGATGAAAACAATTAAGAATGACAATTTTGATAAAAATGTCATCAATGTCAAATTATTTAATCCTTGATACTTCAATATAACTCTGCAGTATGTCATGTTATCGGGGTATCCACATGTTTGCATCCTTAGTTGTTTGTGCTGTCCATTCTAGTGGCAAGTCATGCATGTTAGGTATTAACAGCTTATCAATGCATTTGCTACTCCCCATGATTCTATTGTTCTGTATACATCTATGTATCAGATGCTAAAAATTCATTTTTTTCCAACTATGTTAAATGATTGCATTGTTCGTTATATTTTAGATATTGGAGAGCTACCTCCTCCTTTAGCTGCGATTTATATTTCCAATCATCTTTATAAAGTTACCCCAATCAGTTTTAACAAGCACGTCTCACGTAGCAAGACATTTTGTTTAATTTAGAGATAAATGTAATATATAGAAGTTTGCAGTGTATATTTTTATGTTCTATTTTTATAGTTACTATTTCTTACGAGAAAAACTTTTTTTTTTTTTTTATAAAATTTAGCTTTTGTGTCATTCAGGTAATAGAAACTTAATCATGAGGATTTCGGAAAAAATAAATACATGAACAAAACTTAAATTAGACCTGCTAGGTCCAGCTCTACAATCTAAAGTTTTTAACAATTACATATGAAAGTGACATTAGAAATGTTCACATTACATCATACGGAAAAAAAAGATTTCTATTTCTTTCGAATGTCATTCGAATGTGTAAGTTCGTGTATCAGTTGATTATCTTACATTGATAAAAATTCATTAAAAATGTTTGTGATAAAAATATAAAAAGATAATTTGTTAAAATACTTTTGTTCATTTGTGTTATTGTTAACCTTACACTATGATTATAATCTGATACTGAAAGTTTGAAACAATCGACCATGATTGTACGACAAACATGAATATGCTATTAACTCGTTCACCCCTGCTATTTCATAATGAACTATTCCAACCTTTGAATTAGAAGAGTTGAAATGTGTCTGCAGGGGTAAATTGGTTATTCTAGTAAGAATGACCAACACGTTGTTCATTAGGAAACAATATTACTTGAATTACATTTTCAGCAAAAATGTTTTGATATTGTGTATCATGGGGTGAAGATGATATGCGGAATATAATATAGTTTATAGAGGAACGTTCCTTTGTCTTTATAAGACCTTTTTGTTACCTTGATGGTATTCTTCTAGGCCATGCATTGCGTGATACCTAACCATGAAGGGAAATATGTTTTCAAAAAAGACAACGAAAGTTGTTCAATATGTCATATATATATGTTGTAAATAGGTTAACGGTCTCGTATGTCATAACGACAGTATGATCCAATATGGGCACTGGATCTGAACAACTGACATAGATATATGGGCAAAGAAGTAAGAACAACAGTGCTCAATATATCTTACAAAGATAAAGAGGCACAATGAAACAATACTACAACATAAAATACATAAACACAAATAAACAATATATCATTTACGAGATATGTTGGTGTTATCGCATATTACCTCGATTAGCTTGTAACCGAAGATTAATCGTTGTAAAAATAACTATCTTTAAGACATGTGGTTAGGTGAAATTATATAAAATATCTTAATAAATCTGTTGTGAAAATAATAGATATTTAGTAGGTTTAAATATATGAAAATGTAAAGAAATATGTATCATATAACAAATTAATTATAAATTTTCAAAAGTAATGTAAATATATACATATCTTAGGTTGATTTGGTGATCATTGCGTTTGATGCTCGTGATTTAACTCATTTTTGTTATACTTTTACGTTATTCAGGATGAAATGTGTTTCAGTCTATTTTTGTTAACTTTATGAGTTAATGTGCTTATAGAGTAGTTTTCAACATGTTAGTTTACGTATTTTAAACTGCACGTGTAATAGTTTTATTATTACCATTATGCTTCTATAAATGAAAATATATTTACAAGCTAATATGCTTTAGTTTTAAAATATAAAAAAAGACCAATGATTCTGAAAATTAAGCTAACAAGTCTTTAAATTATTTGTCTTTGAAGGACAAATTTACACATCAAAATATGAGGCAATAATCCATATGGAGTTTTCAACATTTCGCGTTCATACTATGTATTAGATTATCTTTCAGCCAGTTAATTATCTGTAACAACAAAAAGGAATCAATTGATACAACGTGTATTTTAATTCTTAAATATTCTGGCAATATCGCTGTATCATTTTATATAATTAAACTTCATGAAGAATTTTGAATATTCGTATTCAAATGGATGTGAATGAAAAAAAGATTGGTTGTTTATTAAGATTTAGATATATCATATCTTTTTTCTGCTATTTAGATATATCATATCTTTTTTCTGCTATTTAGATATATCATTTATTTTTTCTGCTACATTTTTATAAAACAATTATTACAAAATATAAAAAAGAAAAGTCGCACTTATGGCGACATACTTCTGAATATTTCGCTTTTGAATTATATTAATTGCAAAAGGGCGATGATTATCTAATACAATATCGTAAATGAAACTAATGCTTAAATTCAGATAGATTGAACTGCATATGTCAAGAGCAGGAAATGGTATAATGAGATTGAAATGCTGGAGCCAAGAACACAAACTAATTTAGAGAATGAATCAATTTGAATAAATCTTTTATATTTTCTTTTTTTTCGTTTATGAAAATAACCAGCAAGGACGAGACATCATTTACATGGAGATCAGGACAAAATCATTTCATCCGTCCTGAAGCTTCTTCTACAAATAACCGTCCATTGTGATTACACTTCCGGTCGTAAAATAGGCCATGCCAGGGAAGGGTCAGTAGGGAGGTCAAGCAGAGAAATGACCGGTACATTGGGGTCAGCACAGTGGATAGACTACTGCCGACAGAGACACTATCGATTAGGGATGGCCTCTATGAGTGTCTCCAAGATGCAGGCATTCTAGTATAATGTATATAGCATCTTTCATGGAAACTCGGGTACTATAAAATTACGATTTGTTATTCAGGGGGAAATATTTTTTGTAAATATCTTTTGATTGAAGGAAATATATTGCATTATAGAGATAGACTAGAAATGAGTTTATTATTCATGAATAGGAATATAAGTATCAACATAAATTTAACAACTATAGGAAACAGATAGAGTGACATTGAGAAAATATTCGTACTAAGACTAACTTCTGTAGTTGGATTGTTATCTAGATCTCACTATATACAATCCTTTGTACTTACACTTGTGTTGTCCGAGGTGTATTTGGTTTTAATGGTCTTTGGTTAAGATAGATTAATCCGAAGAAAATCATTCTAATCAACATTTATAAAACCTGTCCAGAAATTACATTTGTTTAAGTAACATCATATGAAATATAATTTTTAGAACCACATTAATATATTAAAACACCCATAGATGTGAACCTTTACATTAAATTATGTCTTTTTGATTTGCGAAAATCATTTTGATCAGACTACCAGCAAATTAAAAGCATACATACCACAAAATAATGTCCCTTGCAAAAGCTAAAACTTACATACAGCATCACTCTAAGCCCATCTTCATGTTAAATATTATACAACGTTAACCTCGAAATACAAAATTTCTTTGCAAAATGAATGAGACTTAATATTTTCTTGCTTGAAACACAAAATAAATAGAGTGAGTTCATCACTATGTTTAAAGTAAGTGGAGCACATGCAACGAATTTTATAAAACGGTGTTTAATTATTTCATAAATATGTTGAACAAAACATAATTACCATCCAGGTATATTAGTATAAAAGCTTATGCCATTAATATATGAAATATTTGTAGATTTATATGTCTTTGATTAAATTATGATTTGTGTTCATAGAACATATACTATTTATATATCAAATGCCATTTATTTGTACAACAGCAATATGTGATACAGATTTTTATAAATATACAATGTATATACATTTTAATATGTTAAACAGTTATTTCGTTTTAAGACACATTATGTAAAACATATGTACACATCAATATTTGAAACACCATAAAAGTATATTCCTTAAATATGTGAAACAAAATGTATAATTATAACCCCATCAACAGGTGGAGTTAATTTCTACCTTTCACCATCAAATATGTGAATCAAACATATAAAAACGTCATAACATTCCATGCGAACATCTCTCTAAGAGAGGAAACAAAACAAAAAGAATTTTAGAAACATAAAACATCATGTTAAATGATTCAGATAGCGACCTTTTGGGGGTAGAATATGGTCGTGTGTCTAATTACTTTTTGATGGTACGACCGTAACATGCAATTAAGGCAACAGATGACGCACGCATGACATGATGGATGGAAAGCTACATCTCAGTGGCAGCAATAATACATAAAAATGCACTGAATACATTAAAATATTTCTTACTGCATAGTTGACATATTTTCAAAGTTATGTCTGGTCCTTGTTTACAAGCTCTAGATGATGTCAGCATCACACAGGAATCTTGTAACTTTAATGGCGCATTAAGTCAAGATTGCGATTTCACTTGTTTACTTACCTTCTAGATTTTGAAATAACGATTTCGATGGATTTCCTTGTTTGGTGTATTGAGTTTACTCATCATTATCAAAAGAAGCGAGTATTCACATAGTACTATCTCCGTGACGAAAGATTGCCTTAAACGAATTTTGGACACTTAGCTAGTATAAACGTTCTGCTGTAGTTGTCTTGAAGTATCATGAAATAAAGTAGATCAATGAGTGTGATTTATTAAGTACGTTACTTGATCGGTGACGTTTGTTACATACCTGAAACAATATTGACACGTCAATGAAACATAATACAAAAATATCAGGTTTAAGGAAAAAATAATGTTTCTAGATACTAAATCAACCAATATGCAAATTTAAAAAAAAACACGTGACAAGAACATTTAAGACTAGCATTATAGATAAATTATATAAAAAGTATGACCAACGTCAACACACATTCCTAAAGGAAAAGACACTATTTTACTTACTCGTCTGAAATAGGAAAAAGACAGCTGTTCGAAGAAATATATTAGGAATATAATCACTTTTGTGATTGTAAAATAGGCATTCATTTAGTATTTTTGAACAGGTCAAAACATGGGTGTTTGTAATGAAGGACAAGCTTTGATTATATATCTTATTCCGTCAGCAGTCCTCTGAAAGAGGCAGGCTGTGCCAGAATGCAATCAATTCGTTTGTTGACTGTTGCATGTTCAGTGCCAGATAGCTCTCGATGGCCGCGAAGGAGAAAATGTGTCGTTAGTACTAAAATCGATACGACAGTCGGGCAGTGGTGTAAATCTTTCAATTTCTGGTCTGAACCTATTAACATAATGTTGCTAGCATGTTCTTGGTTAACTCCTCGCTCTTCTCTCTGCCCTTTAGTTTGCGTCATTATCATATTATCATATCTCTCAATATAGCATTCAGGAAATCTTAATAAGTAATTATTTACTTTTGCTTAAAGTCTTATATTATGTTGAGATTATCTGCGAAGCTATTAGTCCTGTGTCCGACATGTTCAATCTTTTTGCTTATAATGTGTCTTACAAATTCCTTTTCACATGTAGCATTCAGCTTCATTTGTGGGTCTCTTGAGGAAACGCTTTTTGCAACCTTACCATATGTATTATTGGCTAAAAACTATTTTATGAAGCACATGGAATGATCAGATACAGAAATGGCATTTTTATGAATTTAGAAATCGATATCAAAATATGTTTTCAGGGGTCTCGACAATATCATTTTATTCCGTATGTTTTACATTTTACGTTTTATCTATGCATTTAAACGCTTATCAGATAGACTTGCTCAAGTCCCCCTTTATATAAATAGTATAAAAATTGATCAAGCAACTTCAAAAATGTTAAGAATGAAATTATATGTAAATCCAAGTAATAACATTTTATGAAGTCATCGTCAATATCAAAGGAGTAAATGCCATAATTAATTACCATTTTGAAATCCTGTAATTAAACATTATCGAATTATGCAGTTTTCTATGGCAATGGAAATTACATGTTCATAAATAATGTATTAATAAAAAAAATAACGATAGCACATTAAAATAGAACGATTTTTAAAATTATTTCTATATTATATACTGTTATGTATATATTTGCATATTATTTAAGATATCAATTAGAGCACGTCTATCTTATAAATTTCAACCACCATGAAAGTACTGTTTTGTTATGTTTCTCGATATGTGAATTTATTTCAAATACGAAAATACTTTATCAATGACGTACAAAGATGAATAATCAAGTCAGTTTTCTATAATGGGTAACCTTTTGTTATCGGATGTTCCTGTTATAGAAAGGTAACAAGGTGTCTTAAAATCAGTGCAATGGACAGGACCATAACATATCAAATAGCTTGGGTAAATAAATAATTTTCCTGTACCCTTATCAATGGATCGGATGAAAAAATAAGGTCAGAATGTGTTTGCCTTTTAGGGACCCACTTTTTCCTCAAAGGTCATTGCCCAACTGCATTTCAAATCAAGTCATTGAATATAGATTTTCATAAATATCAAAACATAACAAGTTTATGTTTTGTACCGTGATTTCAATCAGTCTTATTCACATTTTGACATACTACATCAAACCAGAATTATTGTTTCTTCATTGCTTGATAAAGCAGACAGTACTCATGTATTGTTAGTCTCGTGTCATCTTTAATATCACTTGTATATGTTTTCTAAATATGTTTTCACTAATATGGGGTTTTTTTTATTCATAATTATCCAAATTTTGCAGTTGGCGTCAAAGTACTTTCTGTTTCTGCAATTATTTACATGAAATTTAAATTAACAAAAAAAAAAAAGGATTCTGTATTCAAGATAACGATCCTTTACATAATTGGACCCTGGTCAATGTCCTCGGTTAACCTTGCTGATTATAATAATTTATCCAATAAATTACACCCTAAAGTCCCAATTTGTTCACAACAAATTTGTATAAGGCTTAATCTCGCTCGGTGTTTGCAATCTCGTAAACACGACACATTTCTGGTCACAGTCATGAAAAGCCGAACATCATGCAGCCCCATGGATTGATTATTTTTTTCCAGCGATTTCGTTTGAGTCGATTTGTCAGCGTCGATTGGTCAGCGGCAAAATAACTTATATATTCAGGTCGGTGATACTATCTTGCTGTCGATCCTAGCTTATGGCAATTTATGTGGAGGAGTAAGCTATGTTCATACAGCACAAGGCATGTTGTTTTCCATGTAGGTCAGAAGCTCATCATGTGAACATTACACTATTAAAATAGGAATTCCGAAGTACATAGTTGCGGTTACTCCCTATGAATAATTGTTATACCATGACAGATGAGATGGGCTTCCTCTTCAAGTGAAAGCAAAACAGGTTGTGGAAGCACCTAGAAAAAAACCTACATCGTACTTCTGTTTGTATAGAGAAAGAGGCATATAGTGGTGTAAGATAAGTGGTACCTATACCATACCATACCGCCACTCCCTCATAATATATATATATATATATATACATAGAGCACACTGCTCATCAGAAAAACAGTTAATGTTTATGTGTACATTGACCTTTTTAGATTCACTAAAATAGGCCACCCGACCAAATTTCATTGAGCATCAGCAATTAGGGTAAACCATGTAGCCTGGCCTAACGGAAATGAGGGCAACGACCGTTTAAGAGATGTTGTAATAAATACACTGACCTCTTTAACCTGTTTAACATATTTGGTTATACTTTTGTGAAAATCGAAAAACACAATATTTATACACAGTTATTGAGTTTAATAACTGTTGCAATGTATATGATGCAACATTACATATTTTGCCAATCATTTTATTGTTCATAAATGATAAATTTTCATTGTATTTTATTGTTAGTTCAATAATATTATTGCGTGAAAAATGATTTGGGCTTTGTAAAGAAGGAGAGTTATTACTAAATTGCTAATTACAATGGTGAGTTCTAAAATAAAAAAGGATGTATCAGTAAGTTTTACTGAGAATTTATATATGATGTTAAACTTAGGGCATTATATCGAGGTTTCTCAGTATATGGTATAAGATGTTAAACTTAGGACATTATAACGAGATATTGTAACAAAAGACTGGCATACTATCGAGGTATTACTGAAGAAGAATACTAAAGGAGGTGCATGATATAGAGATATTACTTTATAATGACACAAGAATGACCTTATATCGAAATTTGACTATTAAATAGTGGTAAACGATGGGCAAATAAAAGAAATGTTGCCTAAAATTCTGTTACTAGAACAAAAAAGAGGTTATACAGTTACATCAGTCAATTTTTAATGCATACAATAATTTTGTTGAACGTATTCACAGATATATGTTTTCAACCAAATTGTTTTATTGAAGATTTTGTTTAAGGAATTGTTTTGTTACCAATCTGTTAATAATGAACATGTTATATATATATATATATCATTATCATTATTATTTTATTTTTAGTTACTTTAGATAACAGAATAATCAGTTTTATCACATATTACTTTACGTTATGTTATTATGTATTTCATGATTCGGATTAACATAGAACATATTCATTGATTATTAACGTCACTTGTGGTCATATCAGCTGGCCAGTATTTCATCAAACACTTAAAAGTGGACAATGACCACGTTTGAGTCTGATAAACGAGATACGTGCATAACATTTGAAACTACGTCCATTTTTTATATAAAATATATACTTTAATGGTCGTTTAAGTATTTACCAGTTGTTATAATCATCTTATTTTCAATTGTTATCTGACCATGATCTCGTGTTGGTGGCCTTCACTTGTAATCTCTTGAGGGGAAATTTAGAATATCTCAACAAAATGATTGCTTATTTTTAAGTTATCAAATTAACTCATTCACCCCTGAAGACACTTTTGAACTCTTCCAATTCAAAGGTTGGAAAAGTTTATAATAAAATTTCAGGGGTGAATGAGTAAAAGAAAATATGCCAGCTATACGTGTTGCTATCTCCATTAGGTTCCACACGAATTGTCCTTAGGGTGTACCGTAAATTTTGTCGCTTCTTCTTTGGAAATTGATGCGAAGGTGTGGCTTTTAATGGACTTTGGTCACTACGCTCCCAACGAAATGACCACAGGGATAGGGGATTCATTAAACTTGGTGTCGTTATATAAAATATTCATCTCGGTAACGTCAAAAAGTTTATTTTCTGTCTGAAATGTTTTAGTTTCAGCGTACTACTATAATTAATTATCATTTTAACTCATTCACCCCTGAAATTGCACGATGTACTATTCCAACCTTTGAATTGGAAGAGTTAAAATGTGTCTTCAGGGGCGAATGAGTTAATCGTGTTTGTGGTTGTGAAAACCAAAAAAACATGGAATACGTAATGCAGGTATCCATTCTTACGTTGAAATCCGCATCACCGATGTAGTGAGTGTCTCGTTTGGTGAAGCAGTGCTAGCTATACTCTTCTTCGTGGAGTACACAGATTCTCTAAATACATAATGGCAATCTGCCAAACGGTTTGTATGTCAGAACTGAGCGTAAATATCACCAATTGCGCATCCACCACAAGACAAGCACGTAAACCTGTTTCCAGAATTAGCTCATCGTTCTATAAAAATAGACCAGCCGTTCTGTGGAGGCATAGTAGAAGCTGCTGTTTCTCCTCCATACATACCTCGTGTTCCATTTATTAATTGCTGACGGTAATTTATATAACACAAACTAGCTATTATTAAATATACACAGTGTGATTAAATGTTCAAAACACAATTTATAATGCAACTGCTCCTTTAAAAATATAGTTGAAAAAGAGGACTGTGTATATTTTCTTCTAAATATAATTGAGTTTAAAATATTATTATTTATAGTGCATTACACTAACCATTCCATGCATTTAAACTGTCAGTTATTTGGATTGCTAAGTTTCCTATCTGTCAAAAGACAATTGTAATATGTTTGAAAAATAAAATGATTTGATAAATTAATATTCAAAATGAAAAAGTAGTTATAAATGGTAAATATAAGATTGGCTATGCAATTACCAATGATTCTGTATTTTATTCTCCTATTTTTTTTTTTTAACCGGATGAACTTATTATTAATCACTCCACTGCTAGAATGACCCTTAATTCTTTCACCCCTAAAGTCACATTTGAACCTTACCATATCAAAGATGTGGCAAATCCAGTATAAAAATGTAGGGGTGGTGAAATAATTGTTTGAGCTTTTTTGTTTTGTTTATTTTTACTTTTTTTTTCTACTTTTTTTTCTTAATAGTTAGAACAACAGTGATGTTCACTGTTCAGATATACATTTGTGTCATCTGGTAAGGTTACCGGGAAATATTCGCTTTTAATTTCGCCCTCCTTCATGAAGGCGATTTTTTCTTCTTGTCTGCCATTATTTTTACACACTAGACAGTAGAACATACATAGGAAGTTCAATTGCACTTGGCGAATATTGCGTTCATCTGTGAAGGGCAGATATCTGACTAAGCGAAACACATTCCGGTATATAATATTTTATTGCTTGAATACAATAGGCTTAGATACAAGTCAGCTAATCAACACCTTCACTCTTCAATATATGGCACACTTGAGGCAGTATTGGCGGCACAATAACAACATTTATTGCTTATTTTTACCTGAAAACAGGTACGAATGACCGATAATAAATATCTGCTACTGTGCTTCATTGTATTGGAAATCGGTATTTACAGATTCTTCAACTCTCAATGTGTAAATTTATGATAAAATGTAATCGTTATCTATGCTTTAGCATGGCAAATACACATTTGGGATCAAATATGGGACTAATAAGTCAATACAATGATATATTTAATGAATATTGAAAGCGTTTCGCTCCTTGCTCTAGCTAGCATAAAATTGTTCCACTAGACTATCGATTCGTCTGTGTAGCTAATGTGAGGAATCGAAAAACGGCGCGGTTGTCACAGTTACGTTCCAATACTAAATATTGGCCAGTCCTGGAAGGAGGCGGGTCTTGGACGCGCTAACTAGAGTGAACTTATTTATTGATTTAGCTTGTTTATATGTATGCGTGTGCAGATTAGCTTCTGTTAGTTTACCGAACTCCCTGACAACAGCTTTTGAAATAAGCGTTCAGCAAGGTCTTCGCTGAACATGTTGCATTGCCTACAGGACACTTAACAAGGCCAGTTTTATTTAATAAGGGTTTTCGCTTAAATAAGCAAAGTTTTAATATGAGTTCAGATATACGTCTAGAATGAATTTATGATAAGTGAACATGTGCAGATAAGCAATTAATAATACCTTTTTTGTGTTTGTGTTCAGAAAGGACCTAGAATAAACGGACTATTTGCACAAAGGTCCCCAATAAAGCGGAATATGTCTTCAACTAAACGAAGCAAAAGCTCCCCTCAGTGAAATTGAGTATAAAACATTATTTCTAAACAAAACGAGATATGTGGAGAAAAGTCCTCAATAAAATGGAGTAAGTGGGAAAAGGTCCTTTATAAGCGGAGTATGTAGAATGAGGTCGTCAATTAAATGGAGTTAGTGCAAATAGGTCCTCGATAAGACGGAGTATTTAGAGCGAAGTCCTCTATAAAACGGAGTATGTACAAATAGGTCCTCAATTAAACGGAGTATGCGTAGATAAGCCCTAAATAGAACGGAACAGGTGCAGATATCCTTAAAAAGTGAAGGTACATTGGAAAAGGTAGCTAACACTATAGAAATGTGTTGTAAATATACTAAGTCACTTCTGTTTGATGTAAAAAGAGAAAGCTCAAAAACTGGTATAAGATTTTCAGGTTCAAAGACTCGAAAAAGCCTATAGTACTGAACCTCTATAATATTGTCATGGAGGTGGGATTTTTCTTTCTATATTTCACAGGGGTGATACATTCTGGTAGACTGGTAGGCAGGTACACTGTGACAAATGTGTTGAGCATTATGTCATACAATGTCATAGAGTGATACATAACACTCCTTCTTTTATTCTCTCACCTTCTAACAGTCCATAGTATATATTTTTACAAAATCAAAATCTTAACATTGGAAATATATGGATCTATATTTAACTTATCTGACAGACAATGGCAATAAATAAGTTGAATAAGCTTTGCTATATATTTAAATATACGTTATCGTTTTCAGTCGGTCGTGCACAAGTCTGGATTCCGGAGTTTGGCAGATGGGGAGGAGGTTGAGTTTGAAAGCAAACCTTCCGATAAAGGTGTGGAGGCGACGTTTGTTTGCGGCCCCTCGGGATCTGAGTGCAGGGGAAGTGACAGAAGACCTCTTTCACGAAAGAAATTCAGAAAAATAAGGTGATTTGAAGTTCTGCAAATCTAGTTTAGTCGAAATTATACCTGAAGTAAAAACAATTTATTATTTTCATTTGAATATTGTTTTCATAATAGAGGTGTAGAATATTCATTTAAAAAGAAATATATCAAGCAACATTTAGTGAATAGTGTATTAAAACGATATAAATGTTAATGTTAAAAATAAGGATATCATCCATTGTATTTGTATAGATGTTAAGAAATGATATTCAATATAGATGTAATAGAGAGTCATATTCATTATATATATAATACCACTTTGTTTTCATTATAAATGTAGTAGAAAGTCATATTCATTATAAATGAAGAAGAGAGTCGTATTCATTATAGATAAAATTAAACGTCGTATTCATTATAAAAGGAATAGAAAATTGTAGTCATTATAACAGTAATAGAACGTCGTATGTATTCATTATCAACTTAATAGAGAAAAGTATTCGCAAGTCGTAAAAACGTCATTTCATTATAAATGCAGCAAAACGTCATATTCATTATAAATATTGTTAACTGAATAGAAAGTTGTATTCATTTAAATGTAGATGTAAAAGAACATCGTATTCATTATAATAACAATATAATAGAAAATCGTATATATAATAAATGTGATAGAAAATCGTATTTATTATGAATAAAAAGAAAGTCGTATTCATTATAAATATTTTACTATATCGTATTCATTATCAATTGAATAGAAAGTCGTATGCATTAAGAAAAATAAACACTTTTGATGAAGTTGTTCTAAGAATTTCGTTAATATCAAAGTGATTACTTAATTTAATAGGTTCAATCAGAAACATATAAATGATTATCAGGATGGTCTCAGATTTTGAATCAGTTCTTAAAGGTTTTAAGTCATTTGCCAATTACGTATTTTTAAGTTAAGTACAATGTATATTATAAACTATACGAAAACGGGAAGCATACTGTTGCTTCAATTATATTAAATATTGCGATCTATCAAACTATTTTTCGATAATGATAAATGCAAATAAAACAAATTACCACAGTGACCTACATCGAAAAATATTAGATATATTCCTTTAATCTGATTTCAATATCATCCGATAAATTGGCACAAACTGATTGATATTTTGTAAAAACAAAGTTATTTGTTCATCAGCTGTGATATTTCTGTCTTTAGTCAATATTGTCTGACTATTAAAATATATTTATAGCACTGAAGTATAACTATAAATGCATTTTTCCATAACTGCAATATTTATATTTAGCCTCTATTGTAAAGCTATTACGTTCTTTAGCCATTATGGTTTAATAATAAATACATTTATCAATACTTGTAATATCTCTGAATAGACCAAAAATCTTATGAATATAAATAAAAAAATCTATATCTGTAGCTTTTCTTTATTTAGCAAGTATTATACAAATGCTGATACACTTATTCGTACGGGTAATATTTCTATATAGAGTCACTATTGTGTATGATTAATAGATTGATTGATTGATTGGTTTGTTTGATTAACAGGTGATTAAATGACAATACATTTTATAATTAATTCCTAATAAGATTAAAATATTTTACATTAATTGAATATATCGTAACAAGCTAATTAAGTGATTGACTAATTGATTGATTGAAGTTTGTGATAGTTTTGATTGATTAATTGAAGATTGTGATCGGGGTTTTTTTGCTATAGAGATTATCGATTACTGTTACTAGCATGCTGTGTGATCTTCTGTATGTTTTTGAAGTGTAGTTCTTGACCACCTAACTAGTATATGGTCTTTTCAATATCCCGTCCTTAATTCTGTATTCACAGGTGCTACAATTGCGGTGATCTAGGGAACCATATAGCGGCTAAATGCCCTCATGGTCCCTTACCAAAACGCTGCCACAACTGCAAGTCTGTCGACCATTTGATTGCTGATTGCCCAATGAAGGAACCAGTGAAACGGTCGCGTAATGATACAAATGGCGGAGGAGCTTCCGGTATGGGAAATGGGCACGAAGCGGATCACGGTAGTAATATGTTTTACCCCGTTTGATGACAAGAGATGACTACTGATTCCACTTTCAGCAGGTATTTTGTGTGATTCATGAACAAATGAAGTCATCTTTTAGTGCTCTGGATGTGAAGAGGAGACTATAGAAAAGTTACATATGCCTATAACGGTTAAAAGGAGATCACCAAGTCAGTCAAATGTTACGCACATTTTGTTTTCAAAAGTCGTATTTTTTAAATTGACAAATACAACTACTTCATCTTGATAACTATTTCGATTGTGTTTCTTATTTCGAGAAATAAGGTTTCGTCTGAAGCCTGGTTGTCCAAGCAGTTTTCCTACCAAAAAAACGGCAATTTCAATATCATTTTCATTCTGTGATAATTAAAATATTGAAATTGTAATATCTAAATCAACATATACGAGGATTTTTAGTAGTCCTCTGATAATAAGAAACATCAATATTAGTAGATGAAGCTTTGAAATATAAGGTCATGTGATTGTTTACTACCATATCTAATCCAGTGTATGGGCTTGGGTATCGGACTGAGAGTGATGTAGACAGTGAAGCGAGCAGTTGTCTTTCTGTGACTTTTTAATCAACGTGACCTACCTCATCAACGTTATTTGAATTCCGTATAATATGATCTATTTGTAATGTAAGTTGTTATTTTCGTGTTATTGGTCAGATAACTTGTGTTCGTTTTAATGATGTATAAACATGTGTTTGTCAGGAAATTTTCAAGAATTCAAATCACGTTTAAACACAATTTAGTTTGTCCAGTAGTAATAAAATGTCAAAAACGAAATTAGGGAGAGAGATAAAATACAATGAAGTTTATTGTACATCCTATTTTTAACTCATTGTTCTCTAGGAGCTATATTAAGCCGCTGGTGATTTTTGTTTTGTGCGTTTTTTGACTATTTGATTACCTGTGAATTTTTCCTGATTAACAAACTTGAAAACAATATTTAACCTTTTTCCAAACCTACCTCATATTTGTGGGGTTGCTATGTTGTGAGTTGAAGCATGTCGTATTTGTATACGTTTTTGATACCGGAGTTATTATTTTGCATTACCGTTCTTACAAAACAAGAGAGATTTAAACGAGAGAAGTCACGCCCACGAATAATTCACGACTGTGTGTATACTTAGAATTTTTCATAGAATTTTTAAAATTGGTTTATGTTATTTTTCTAGGTGCTTTATGATACAAGACGTGACATCTGTTTATAACATTTACAGGGTCAGTTTTATCCTGGTGACAAATCATAGAAGAATTAACAATAAAACATATACCAAAACACGATAGTGAAGTGCAAGGCAGCTGTCTAATAATAAGAGTCTAGGTGGAATTATCATAACAAGAGTTCAGAAATATTCATGACGTTTGTGGAAATATTATACAAAATTATAACTACAATATAACAGAGCTACAGAAGACAGAAGACCAAAGCAAGATTATTCTTGAGTTATTCTTGAGTTATTTTTCAATATATTTGTTATGATTTAATGGTGCTTGTCGAAACTAGTCAAGCGTCGATTTGATACAAACACAAATATTTTGTTTTACTTTAATTATTCGTTTGTGGAAGAAGATTTTCATTTGATCATATTTCATTGTATTTCCATTCCTAATATCAAACATTTTATGTGGATCACGTGATCAAATATTTTGTGTGTCACATGATCAAATATTTTGTTTGTCACGTGATCAAATATTTTGTGTCACGTGATCAAACATAATATATATGTATCACGTGATCAAATATAATATATATTTATCACGTGATCAAGCATTTTAAGTGTGTAACACGTGTTTTCTCGAATTGATCTAATCTCTGGTGTTTCCTGTATCTACCAAACAATTACGGGATCAGGTCAATATCAAGCAAACATAACCATTCTTCCTTTAAAACTAAGATACAATGGTGACATATCTATTTTGAAAGAATGTAAAGCGATGTAGGTATAATTTTTTGTGTGGACGTAGAAAATATTATGACTTATTTTTCGACAAGAACTATATTGCAAGTGACCTAAAATTTGACATATTTGTGTTCTATAAAGAATCCAGTTTCCTGCTTATTTGTGTGGTATGTTGCAAATGATAATCTACTGCCATTTCATACGCTATTAGGTACTGATCAATTTCAATTTTTGGGTGTCCAATTATTTGACGTTAGTTAAAACATTTATTATTGGTTATTATATACTGTTGTAGATGTTTGAAGTATACCCTGCTACATTTCGCATTGTCCTTGATTGAAAATATGCACGAAGCATACTCTATGTACCATTGATAATGGTGATTTTCCAATCAATTTCTTCGCACTAAAATAAACGCAAGACTATTACCACAATATAACATTTTATTATATATCTATATCGTCATCATTATAAAAACAAATATTCCGCATATTTTATCTTCAAGTGTGATGTCGACATTTTTTAATTTGAACAAATGTTTGAAATTCAGTGACAAACACAGTGTATCTCAAATCTGGTCGGTTGATATATAAGGATGTTTTAAGTGTCATGTGGAAGGTTTTGTAAGTAATTTAGAGATTTTTCTTTAACAAAGAATGATCATCATGATGTGAATATTGAATTTGATTAAAGAATTGTGAACCAATGCGTCTTTATGTGGTTTACAACTACCGGCAAATAAGTGCTATGTTTCTTACACCCCC